>NW_026692186.1:0-39499 GCF_021218885.2 Marmota monax
TAAGACCTCTTAAACTGTGACCCCCAAATAAATGTTTCCTCCTCTAAAGTTGTTCTTTCCAGGTCTTTTGGTCACAGCAGCAAAAAGGCTAAAACAGATAACACAAAAAAACACATGCCACCTACACGAGGAACATAATATCATACAAGTGTGTGAGAACCAACTGGAATTGAAATGCCCAACGTTACCTGAAAATTAACAATAAACTGTGCTAAGAAATCCCTCTCCCAGAGATTGGGACAAAGGGGAGGTCCTGAGCAGCCTTGTGGGGGCAGTGTGTGTGCACCAGATGTCACGTTTCCCTGAGGGACAAGGGTGCAGAGACCTTAACGTGTGCTACCCTCCTTTCTGGGCCCCCTGAGTGTGTGAGAGGCTCCTGAACTAGCAAATCCACCCACAGGACACGGGTTATGGAAGGCCATGGAGAGTTTTGCATCACTTCCCGAGTGCCCAGAAGGCAGTCCAAGGCCAGCCACTCCCTGGAGCAGGGTGGGATTACAAATGGATCAGTCCATCCAGGGCACAAGCAATGCAGGAGGGAAATGGACAGTGGTGCACGTGGGAGATGAACAGGTGAGACAGCATCCTTTCCAACCTGGGGAGAGAATGGAAGGTGGATGAACCTCAGTGCTGCTGTCTGGGAAATGCCAGGGCCCCGCTCTTTACATCAGCGCAGCTCTCTGGATCAGTGAGGACCCAGGCCAGCAGGCGAGGAGGAGGCGTGGCCAGAGCCCCTTGGCAGCTCTGTCCTTTCCTGCCTCCCCCTCCCCCAGCTCTCCCCCGGCTGCTGCCCCAGGGCCCAGGCTCACAGGTATCTCCTTGGAGGGTCCCCTCCTTGTGGAGCCCAGCAGCACCTGGGAGGGACCCACAGTTGGACACGCTAAGAGGAAAGTGCATCCACTTGCTGTTGGTGGGGCCAAAGCTGTGGTTGTGGTTTAGATAAGGTGTCCTCCAGAAGCTCAGGTGTGAGACACACAGGAAGGTCTGCAGGAGCGGTGACTGGGCCACACCTTGACCTGGTCAGTGACTTGATCCCTGATGGGATTATCTGGGTGGTCACTGGAGGCAGGTGGGTGTGGCTGGAGGACGTGGCTCATCTGCAAAGTGGAGTCTCTCTCAGCTTCCTGATTATCATGTGAGCTGCTTCCCTCCACCACACTCTTCTGCCATGATGTTCCACCTCACCTGGAGCCCAGAGGAGTGGAGCTGGTCTCTGTGGACAAAGACCTCTGAAACTGTGAGCCCTCCTCTAAAATTGTTCTGGTCGGGTCCTTCAGTCACAGCCGCAAAGCGCTGACTAACACAATGTGCCCTTGGAGCCCCTGCGGGGCCAGCAGTGGAGTCCCAAGCCATGTCCCTGCTGCCTGGCATCCCCTGCTCTATCCTGGTCCCTCATGCTCTGACTCCAGTCTCAGCCCCCTAGGGAGGGCAAACCCATGTCCAGCTCTGCTTGGGTTGATGTGGCTCCCTACAAGTCACAGGGGAAAGCAGGTGAGTTGTGTGCAGTGACCTCAGAGCAGGAAGACTTTCTAAGATGGATATCACAACCAAGGAGAAAAGGCAGACAGTGACTCCTAAACAGCAGGACCTAAGTCAGCAGCAAACACAAGGCACAACATGTCTATGTGGGTCGAGTGCCTACAGATAGACAGAGGAAGAACGTTTGTCCCAAGAAACGGATTTTCTTGAATTGAAAGATAGTACCATATCATTAAGAAAAGCAGGACCACCCAAGAGGAAGGCAGTGGAAGGGCTTGAAGGAAGAGCACCGATAAAACAGGAACAAACCAAGGAAAGGCTCCCAGTCCCCTGGGAAGACCATGGAAAGGAAGAGTGTCATCAGGCCCAGGCCATGACTAGAGTAGGACCTGCTGAGCGAATGAGAACACCGTGTGGTGTACGGTGAAATGCCAGGCAGTCATGATTTTTGTTTGTTTGTTTGTTTTTGCATCAGGGTATGAACCCAGGGCACTTAATCCCTGAGCACATCCCCAGCTCCTTTTTATATACATCTATTTTATTTTGAGACAGTCTTGCTAAGTTGCTTAACCCCCCACTGAGTTGCTCAGGCTGGCCTCAAACTTGCAATCCTCCTGACTCAGCCTCCCAAGCCACTGGAATTACAGGTGTGTGCCAATGTACCTGGCTGCAGTTTAAATTTTTAAAGAGCACCATATTTATTGGAAGGGAAGTAATCTCCAGGAAGTTCCAATTGTATGTATTTGTATATATACAAATCATAGAATGTATTTATGGGGTACAATGTGGTATTTTGATATGTGTAAATTGTGTGGTGATCAAATCAGAATAATCAGCATACCCATTGCTTTAAATATCAATTATCAATTTTGTGGTTCACAATTCTCTCTTCCAGCTCTTTTTTTTAAAACTTTTTATTTGTTTTACTTAGTTACACATGACAGTACAATGACCTTGACACATCACACATTTGAATCAGATGGGGTATAATTTCTCATTTTTCTGAGTATACAGGTTGCAGAATCACATTGGTCCTGCAGTCACGCATATACACACAGTCATGATGATGTCAGTTTCATTCTATGTCCTTCCTATCCCCCCATCCACTCCACCAGCTCTGTGGACACATGCATCACATACAGTCCCTGGCTGTGAGGTGGACTTAGCAACCCCCTCCTCCTGCCCAAGGGGCTTTGGGCCCATTCCCTGGGTTCTCTTTGCCCTCCTCCTGGACTTCCTGTATGACCCACTGGCCCCACTTCTGGGCACATGTATCCAAACAAACAGATTTGGGCCCGAGGGACCCCTGCACGCCCCCTTTCACTGCAGCACTGGTCACAACAGCCAGGTAGGGAATCCACCCAAGGGCCTGTGGACAGATGGCAGATCAAGAAAATGGGCATGTGGACTCAGTGGAACCCTGCCCTGCTGGGAACATGAAGCTGCTGTCACCTGCAGTCCCATGTGGAGACCACGGGATTGAGTGAAGTGGGATGGCAGGCACAGGAAGAGCTTGGCTTCCACAGGGTCCTCTGCCTGGGGGCTTATGGGACAATGTCCTCTCTCCCTGCAGAGGCAGGCGGCCTCAGCTGCACCACACTGGGGGGTCCCTTATCCACTGCCCTCTCAGTCTCCCCAGGTCCCCTCTCTCCCTTCTTCTCTACAGATCCTGGTTCTGTGAACTGCTGTCCCCTGCCCAACCTCCTCTGATGAGACGATGACACATTCTGAGAGCAATGACTGTCGCCAGGCTCTCAAATGTGGTTTACTGCCACCATCCTCATCTCCCCTGAGGAGAGGGTCCCCAGCCCACTGCACACATAAGGCAATGAAGCCCAAAGCCACTGGCCTGAACACAGGCTAACTGGTCCCAGCCAGGTCTTCCTGGGGCTCAGCGTGGAGCCAGGCCACAGAGATGGCCCCTCAGACTGGGGTCAGCAGTGCCCTGGGCCATGAGGGCCTTTCCACCTCCAGCCTGTGGGGCAGGTGGCCACTGCCACATTTTTATAGTCAGTCCCCACCATGGTTCCAGGCCGGGAGGTGTCTCAGAGCTGACACAAAAACAAACACCCTCAGCTGAGGGGGCTGAGCAGGGTGTGGCAAGTTCAAGGCCAGACAGGACAGGGGAGGGAGAGGCAACTCAGTGAGGTCCTGAGCAATCAGTGGGACTCTGTCTCAATAAAAAATAAAAAGGGCTGGGGACGTGGTCAGTGGTTAAACCCAAAACAAAAAACCATGTTGTAGTGTGAGGAGAACCCACAGCCCAGAGAAGAGCAAGGACCAGGCCAGGTGGCCAGGGTCTCTCATTTATCCAGCAAAGGGTGGACCTGGGCAGGGATGGACAGAACCTACCTCTCAGAGGGAAGAGGTTGGTGGGGAAGCCAAGGGTCAGGTGCTGACAGAGCAGGCCTGCATGGCTCGCTGTCCCCTCTGCCCCACCTTTGGCCTCGCTGGCCATGGACTGGGGAGAGCGAGTGGGCAGTGGGGACAGCAGTCAAGGCTTCATGGCCGCCCCAGGAGCTGCCCTTGGCTCTGGGTGTTTCCATGAAGGTTCAGACCAGGGAAGCCATAGTGTCCAGTGACCAGGGCACACAACCCCAGAGCAATCCATCTGGTTGTCCAAGGTCCCCACATGCATCACACACACTCTTGTCCAGGTGTCTGCATTCCCTCCTGGCTATAGGGATGGGGAGGTCCACAGTGGGACATTGGCCAGTTGACCCTTCAATGGGTTTATGGCCCAAGATGGGGCTGAAGTGTCAAAGATGACGGGTTTCCCATGCTCAGGCAGCCATGCGTCTTGGGAGACCTGACGGTCACCCTTAGTGGACAGAGGTAGGGGCTGGGCACATGGGACAGGACAGGGGAGGGAGACCAGGCCTTTGGGCAGGGAGGGTCTCCTGGAGGCTGAGGCTGCAGTTGGGAAGAGCTCAGCTTAGGTGACTGGGGGAGGTGGGAGGAGGGGCTCATCCTGCTCCTCAGCCCCTTGGACTTCTCCTAGTGGCAGGCCAGCTGCCCCACAGAGCCAGGCGCCTATGACCCAAGACTCCCCCGGAGCCTGCGCACCAAGCTCCATGAGCGAGGCCCTCTCCACAGCTGTCTTGAGGCAGCTCCTGCCAACAGAGCCACAGGGGGGCTCTAGGGGCCTTGGTCCCCCGTCAGCAGTGGACCTGGCCATGGGCAGAGGCCTGGATTACAAGGGAGTTGTTTTCCCGACAGCCTCGCCAACCTGAACCAGCAGCCAGGAGAGCTCCTGAAGGGCGATCGGGGGCCTTGCACCAGCCTGAGGCAGGGGTGAGGTCTGGGCCTCCTGGAGGCTGTGTCTGAGCCTCAGCAGGGCTGATGGGCAGATGCAGGGACCTGGGAATCCATTTCCCTGCTGTGCTCATAAAGCTTGATAAGGCTGTGCCCAGAGCAGGGAGCCCACCTGCCCCTTGCCCCCAGCTCTGCTGGCACCAAGGGAGGCAGCAGCTGCGGGTGGGCGCTTAGGGCTTCCTGGCTGCCTTCTGGGAGAGGGCTCTGACTGGAGGCCAGACTTCCTCCCCTGGACAGCAGTGGCCACCTGTAAAGTCAATGGCCTGAATTTTCAACCAAGCATTTTCCATCTGTCCCAGCACGCTGGCACGTCCAAGTCGGTCAGCTTTCAGAGTAAATGTGTGTCTGCTAGGACGGCTCCTCATCATGCTGGCAGGACTAAACTGAGGATGCTTGTCCAACATGCTTTGAAGTCTGGGGTCTGCACAAAACCTTCGCTCAGGTCATCCCCCTCCCAAGGCCACTGGTGGAAGGTGGCTCCTGGCCAGTGTCTGGCTCTGTCCTTGGCAGTCTCCCTTCCAGGCAGGGGTACTCTGGAACTGTCATGGTGGCTGACAGAGCTGCCTGGGAGGACAGCCTGCTCCAGCTCGGGCCACCTCTCGCCTCGCTGCGTTCACCTGGAACCCATCCACGCTATGCTCAGGAACGGCAAGGGAAGGCCGAGGTTGGACCTTGCTCAAGCCCACTGCAAAGACAGGACTTACCCTGGCCCATGCAGGCCCAGGCCTGCCAGAGCAAGCAGCTGCTCCACATCACGATGGACGGCCTGCTCCCATGCACCCTGCGCCCACTGGCTGCACCCAGGAAAGCCCAGGAGTCTCCGGCCAGCTCCGTGTACTCTGTCTCCGCCCTCCCAGAGGAGACCCTTGGTGGCAAAGCTGTGGCCAGGCCTGGCATCAGGGGAGGGGCCTCACAGCTTCTCCCTGGTCCCCTCACCTCTGCTGAGCTGGCAGTTCTGGGAGTCACCAAGGATGGGGTGGGGACACAGGCGGGGGCTCATGCCTGCCCCAGGAGCCACCTGCTCTCACACTGGTGTGAGGACCCTCTCTCAGGGTGGCTTCACACCACTGGGGGTGAGCATAGCATCATCAGGGAGGTCCTGCCTACAGAGAGGGTGACAGTCTTGACCACAACAGGGTGTTTCAGGGTCAGGCTCCAGGCCCTCCTGGCCCCTGGGACCCCTCTTGGTCATCTCATCCTCAGGAGCCACTTCTACAGGTGGCACCTGAGGATGGGGACCACCCATCTGTTCAGGAACAAAGCCCAGGAGGAGGGAGGCCCTCAGTGTCCAGCAGATGGACAGACAAGCAGCCCCAGTGTTTCAGCCAGTTTGTCACCACTGTGACCACCCAGCCTGGAGCTGGTGGCAGGACGGCCTCAGGCCACTGGGATGCGAGCACACCCCTGGCCTCTGCATAGCTGCCTGACATGCCTGTTCACCTAGCTGCTTCTCCTGGAAGAACGTTCATCCCACACTCTCCCGTGTCTGCGGAGGCTCATCTGTTACAGCATCAGGTTGTGGGACACCCCTGGATACTTTGTAGATAAGGTCCTCTCTGGACACTCGGCCTCCTTTCCCAGGCGCTGGCCCTGGGCACAACTTGGGCTCTATCCATGGGGAGCTTAGCACTGTCCTCCCCTGGGCAGCTTGGCATAGCTGGCATCGTGCCTCCATTTGTCCCCATTCTGAACCTGCCAGGTGACCAAGGGTGGACAGACATTGCTCACTTGGTCTCCAGCCAGCACAGCGGGCCTGATTTCCTCTGTGACTTTCCTGATGGTGCAGGATGGTCCTCCTGGGGCTCCCACAGCTGGAGAAGGACAGACAGCGTGGAGGCTGTGCTTGGCTATGTGCACAGTGGAAGGGCCTGCAAAGCTCTGCCCCTGGAGCCTGCAGGTCTTTGTGACCCAACCACATGGCCCCTGGCTCAGCTCCAGATGCTGGGGATGGGCTTAGAGGTGGTAAGAGGGGAACCACGGCTGGTGGCGGCAAACCTCACCTAATGGCCCCACATCTCCTGGGCGTCGTTTAAGCTCCAACCTGCTAGACAGGGCTTTCAGACCGGCACTAGGGACCTTATCCTGCTCTCAACAAGGCTCTCTTGGGGCAGAGACAGGAGCAGAGAGACCCCTCACCCCAAATCACACCGAGGGTTGTGCTCAGCAAGCTTTCCCAGCCACCCTCCTGCAGGAGAGGAGAGGGCTGTCCTTAGAAAGCGCTCCGGCCAGGCGTGGTGGCGCCTGTCTGCAGCCCCAGTGTTTCAGCCAGTTTGTCATCACTGTGAACAAAAGGCCTGACAAGAACAATTTCAAGAAGAAAAGGTTTATTTGGATCTCAGGGATTCAGAGGTCCCAGCCCACCACTGCCTACCCCATTGTCTGGACCCTAGGTGAGGCCCAGCATCATGTGGAAGGGTGTGGCCAAGGAAGGCCGCTCAGGACCTGGCAATGGGAAAGCAGAGAGAGACTAAGGTCAGCTCAGAAAATAAGACCCTAAGCTGCTGCCCATGACCAGCTCCTCCAAGCCACCCTGCCACGTCACCGTCCAGTTAATCCCCAGCAGCGAGCAAAGCACTGATTGGTGAAGGCTCTCCTAGTAGCCAATCCCTTCACCTCTGAGCCTGAGTGCCCTGCCCCACACGGGAGCTTTGGGTCACCTCACATCTCGACCTTAACACCCAGTTACTCAGGAAGCTGAGGCGGGAGGATCCTTCCAGCTAGGAGTTCAAGGCCAGCCTGGGCAACACAGCAAGACCCCATTTAGAAGGTGCTCCAGCCAAGGGTCAGCGTGGGCAGCAAGGCCTTGCCCTGCACATGGAGCCTCCTGGGTGAACACTGCAAGTTCAGAGGAGCAGATGCAGGACCAAAGACCCTGCTCCCTCGGATTTGCCCAGCATCTTCCTGGTTACTTGGTTATGAAAGGCCTCCACTCCCTGGCCCACCCAGACCATCATGCACTTAATCTTCTGAGCCCCTGTTACCCATTTTCATTTGTTTATAGGCAAAAGAATCTTGTTTTTCTTCTTCAGGGGAAATAATGTATCTAACAAAGAATGCACCCTTACAGGTAGGGGTGGCGAGCAACATAATTCTGTTCAACGAGATGTCCATATATTTCTTCTGAGCTCTTGAAAGATTTGATTTCCTGGTATTAATGCCAATGTTTCTTCTGTCATGCTGTTGGGCAAATGGGTGTGAACCCTGGAGCAACAGCAGCCATTTGTTGGCAAGGAAGAAAAGACCCAGGAAGCTAAAGACCTTGAATTTGGGCCATTGCACCAGTTAGCAAGTTGGATTTCTCCTTAAATAATATTAAATAAACCTCTATATTGTTCAAGACTTCATTTTATGAGAGCCTCTTATTGACAACTGAAAGCAATTCCTAACTAGTTCCCACAGAACACATCTCTGAGACCATCTAATGTGAGCCTCTCCTGTCTGCGTCTGACTTAAGAAGTGAGCATATTCTCCATTTCACAAATGAAGCAGTCATGGTCAGGAGGATTGTCAGCGCTTCCCAGGGTCACACTGCTCATAAGCAGCAAAGCTGGGACTAAGCTGGTCTCATCTGGCTGTGCATGCTGTGACTGAGACCTGAAGGGAGGAATTTGGAAATGCAGAAGAAAAACCAATTAGTGTTAATAGGTGGAAAACAAGCTGCCCAGAGCTCTGCTTGTTCTGGCCTGTGTTTGGCTGGCTGGTGGTGGGCACTGTCCATCCTGGAGTCTGGAGGGAGCCCCGTAGCTGCTAACGACACCATCCTGATTCCCTGGGAAGCCACTCTGGCAGGTGCTCTCGTGGCCTGGCACCGTCTGGAGGAAGCGGACACTGATGTGCAGGGCAGGACAGGGCAGCTGGCTGGGGGAGCAGCCATGGCAGAGGAGGAAGAGCCCAGGCCTGTCGGGCGGGGGTGCAGCGAGGGTCCTGGCCCCCAGGGCTCTGAGTGACCTGCTGTTACTTGACACTCTGCATCTGCTCAGCTGCCCCATCTCTGCCAGGGCTGGTGGACACAGCTTCTGGGAGTGCCCCATCCCTGACCAGAGGATGAGAATGGGATGGTTCTGCCTGCATTTGGTGCCAGGCGCCTGGCCCACTGCCCCACTGCTTCAGGGGTCCTGGTGTGTGGCAGATGGATGGGTTGGTGGCCAAGGCAGGATGAGGATAATGGCTTGGTCCCTGCTCTGTGACCATCCTGTGGCCTTGCCGTGAGTTCCACAGGTGACGCCCGTGCTCACTGGCCAGCTCTGGGTGTGGAAGGGTGTGATGGTCCTGTTTCCAACAGAGACAAAATGGGGGTGCAGCTGATACTGGGCCCAGGGCTCCAGGACCCCTGCAGTGGTCACAGCCCAAGTGGACAGGAGAGAAGGTGAGGGAGGGCCAGGGAAGGAGGAGACAGGGGCTGGGGGCTGGGTGAGGGGCAGGGGAGGGACAGTGAGGTGAGGGCAGGGGAGGAGATGGGACAGGAGGAGGCTGGACCAGGAGCTTGGTCAGTGGGGGAGAAGGGAGGGGAGAGGAAAAGGGGGGAAGAGTGGCCCAGTGCAGAGGAACCGCAGGCCCGGGAGCCACACATGGCCTCTCTGCTTACTGGCGTCACAGGCCCCATGGGTAATGAAGAGGCTGTGGACACCATTGAGAGGGACAGGCCTGCTCAGAGCTTGGCACATAGACCAGGTGCTGCAGCCCCGGGCACCATGGCCGTGGTCGGCCATCAGGAATGCTGAAGCTCTGTGGGGGTGCCTCCTTCAGGCACCCCCACCCCAAACAGCAACTGCCCCACCTGGCCCTGGGGTCTGCAGGGTGGTGGGCTTTCCTCAGAGAGGAGGGGCCCCCTCCAGGCCACATTCAGCCCCAGCTAACACCCAGCCATGTGGCTTCCCAACTCCTCCCACCCCAGGTCTGACATCAGGGCTGAGCATTTGGTCCAACTTCCTCCCTTCCTCTGCGGACAACATTGGGGCTTACCTGTACCAGGGCTTACCTGTGCTGGGGCTTACCTGTGCTGAAGCTTACCTGTGCCATGGCTTACCTGTGCCATGGCTTACCTGTGTCAGGGCTTACCTGTACCAGGGCTTACCTGTTTGGCTTGAGCACAATCTGAGTCTGATGGCCTCCCGATGTGGCCTGAGGTACATTCTGAGGGACGCATGGGTTTGACCCCACCCTTCTCTGTTTCCCTGTGTCTTTCCACAGCTGGGTCAGGAGGAGACGCAGCTCCTCCATCTCCCACAGGGGGAAAGTGAAGCCTCTTGTCTCAGCAGAATTGACTTGGGATGTGGTCTGGGGAGGGTGTGGGGACCAAGCTCTTGTCAGACAGGCTGTGGGGACGCAGCCCCGCAGTGACCGAGGCCCTGTCAGACATGGCCTCTCTTGGGGACAAGTAAGTGTCCATCACAGTCACAGACCGTGCTGTGAAATTCATCCTGAGGGTCATCAAATCTCTGCCTTCCAGATCCATCTCATGTGGGCCCTCAATGCTGGCCTGCACCCTCTGACCCCTGGGTCTGCAGAGCTGACCCCCCCAGTCCCTGGTCAGAGCTGGGGACCCTACAACTCCACCCAGCACTTTGCAGTCCCGAGTGCTCATCACTGGGCCCAGTCCACTGCCTGGCCATGCTGGATCCCTCTGCCTGTGCAGATGCCCCAGATGGCCCTGGGGTGGGCTGGGCTGAGTGGACCACCTGCTCGGGGCTCCTCAGTGGACGTCTGCCAGCTGTCACTTGACAGCAGTGCAGGGTGCACGAGCGGCTGATCTGCAGGCAGTTCTAAGGTGAGGCGTGCTTTACCTTATTTGGTTCTTTCTATTTTGGGCTTGCTCGGCTCAGGTGATGGCAGGCATGGGCTGCCCTGACGGGGGCTGTGGGGCCTGAACCTCGCAGAACCTGCCTGGCCCCCTGCCCCGCCCCTCCCACGCCCCCAGTCAGCCTGCGTGCCCTCCCTCCGCAGCCTCTTCCTGGCCCTGAGTTCCCCTGGAATCCTGAAGCCCTGGAGGCCCAGGGTCCCCACCTTTAGACACATACAAGTCCACAGAGGTTTTGGAATCACTAAGTGGATAAACAAGATGAGGTCTCCCTCTTTGTCATTAGAAAACTGGGCCTCAGCCATGCAACAAAATGAGATGGTGTCACCCAGTAACAGACCCAGGACCCAGCTCAAATGACCCCACAAAATCCACCTCGTGTCCAGGGCAGCCTCAGCCCATCCAGAGCTACCAGAGGGGGACTAAGTCAGTAGTAACAACTCCCCTGCCAAACTTGGAGCTGTAATTAAAGTGCCCAAAGACAGGCTGGCACCTGTTCAGAAAGTCTCCCATGGACCTGTCTATGACCACATCAGCCTAACGCCCTGTGCCATCAGGGGTTCCTGCCCATTACTGTGATCACCCCATTGTGGGCCAGGAGGCCCTGACCAGTCCCAACCTCAGGCTCTTTAGAATCCCGATCAATACCCAGGGGAGGACAAACACCCCAGCAAGCAGCCCGAGAGAGGCTCACACCCCCTCCCAGCCAGCCATGGCCACCAGGGGCAGCATCAGGGTGGCAGCCCCGTAGGGGAGGTGCAGCCAAGTGCCGGGCATCTGTTAGGCCTGGACTCTGCCCTGTGGGCAAGGATGAGCTGAGCAGGTCACCCAGGGAGGCAGGACCCAGGGAGGTGGGACTGGGCCGTGTGTTCTCTGCAGGAAGCGGGTGAGGAGCTATCAGGACAGAACCCTGTCCCAGGGCACCACCCGCCCTGGGCAGAGGCCCAAGGAGCCCCAGGTCTGACCTGCATTGCAGCACTTTTGTGCTGGGAGGATTAGGGTTAGGGTTAGTGTTGGTCCAAGGCACCCAGCCCTGTGATGACCTCAGAAATGTGACATGAGTGTGGAAAACCCCCTTCCTGCCACACGCCTGAGGATGGCACTGGGCAGGGGTGCAGCCTGGAGAGTTGCCAACCACCGTCAGCAATTGCTCCACTAATCTGGACCCTAGAAGTGCCCTCTCCTTATCACTGCTCAGCCTTAAATCAGAGTCCTGCCTGTGGAAGTCCAGAAGGTTGTGAACTTGTCCTAGTTTTGAATACAGATGCCTTGGACTTGGATGTGGGAAGGACAACATGTGCTTCTGGGGCTCCTGGGGGACTAGAGTTACTGTGACCTCCCTCTATCCCTTTCAGGTGGCCCCCAGAGCCGCCTCCTGAGCTGTCTCCTGACAATCAGGCTGCTCATGCTCAAGGGGTCTTTCCAGGACACCTGCAGAGGGTGTGACCTGATGCTCCCAGGGTGACTGCTGCCGCTGACTGCAACTTCGCTCCTGAGGAAGGTTTGTGAGCACCTCTTCGGCTGTCCCAGTGACACCACAGCAGAGGTGTCACTTTTCTCTATCAGAGAGGCAAGCTAACCTCGAAAGCAAAGGAGACGTGGATCAGAGGGCGTGAAGCTTCTGTTAAGCGCATGAGTAAGTTCTGGGCTCCAACACATGGGTGGGTACTGCAGTTTACCTGCATCCTGCACCCCAAAGTTGCAAAGGGAGTAGGTCGTTGGGTGTTCTCGTAAACAAGGGAAAAGACCAAGAGTGAGGTGATGGATATGCTAATTAGCTTGATGGTGCAGTTCACTCGCGACCTATACATGCACCCCAACACCCCATGTGCAGCCTAAGTGTATATAATTTTTGTCAATCATAACTCCATAAAGCCAGGGGAGGAGGATGGGATCAGGTAATGCATGCAAAGTGCTGATCACCCACCTGACACATCCATGGTGACAATCAAGAAGTTGTCATCATCAAGATCACTGGCTTCGCCATGTCATCTCCATGACTGGGGCTCGGGGGCCCTGGGTGCCTGAACTTCCAAAGGAAGACCCTCACACACTAGCTGAGCACCTGAGGCTGTCAGGTGGGATGGCACAGGGCTGCAGGTCCCCGGTGGGTGGAAGGCGCAGGGGTGACCCTGAGGGTCCGGGACAGCCCCTCCAGCTCTGTGGGGCTGTGCTGAGGCTGTGGGTCACGTCTGTGTCTGACGTCTCCATCCTGGGGAACTCACCTCACCTTTGCTGAGAACTAGGTTTATTTTTATCTGTTATTTATTCTCCTGACTCATGAAATTGCACCCTTCAGGATGCCAGAACAAAATGTTTTGTTTTAAAAAAAAATTAGCAAAAATGCTGAAAGTGGATGAAAGATGTTAAGCTTCTTTTATCTCCTAAAATATGAATTTAAATACTTTCACTTTATGATCCAGAGAAAGAATTAAATGAAAAATAATCACAGAAAAACATCAAACTCTCACTCCTTCAAACTTCAATTTAAAAAGCAAAACACAAGAATCATTAAGTCACCGAGCACCATCTCTACCTGCAGGGTGCTCCTGCCTTTGGCCAGCAGTGGCTAGGCCAACAGTCCCCCTGCTATGGCTGCTTCTAAGGACTGACAGGCCCTGGGCTTGCGGCAGCAGGAGTGGCAGTGTCCCTAGTCCAGACGCTGATGCTGAGCTCTGTCCAGTGAGGACCTGTTGGCTGATGGCTGCTCCAGCTGCAGCAGGAAGAGCCACAGGGGGGATCGTGCCCCTCACCAGCATCTGTGGGGAGACAAGAGCCAGCACACCCAGGGACACAGGGAAGCCGACGCGTGGGAGTCCACTCAGGTAGGGGCTCCTGGCGGCCAGAGCCTCCACCTCGACACAGGCCCTGAGGGCCCAAAGCCACCACTGGGGCCCAGCACCTGGGTTCCTTTCCAGCCTCATGGTCAGTGCTTCATAGGGGCCAGGCCACTGCACTGGGTTCTATTTCTAGGGTCACAGGAATCACAGGGGTACAATAGTACAGAGGGGGAGAGCCCGGGCCCCTTCAGGACAGAGGTGACAGTGAAGGGGTTGGTCAGGGCAGCTGCATCCAGGCTCCCCTCCTTCCCAGGGACCCTGCTCCAGTGGTCAGGAGGAGAGGGGACATCTGTGGTGGGAGGGGTGGCCTGTCACAGAGAACACAGAGCCACCTGCACATGGTGGCAACAGACCACAGTCCATTTTGCTGAGGAGGAGGCTGAGGTGGGCCCAGCCTCCTGTAGCTCATGTTGGGGAGGTTCAGGGCTCCCCTGAGCACAGACAGCAGAAAGGCCAGTGGGAGGGTCCTGGGATGTCAGGACTGGAGGAAGCCCTGGGACCTCCTGTCCACACCACCCTCCGCTGGACAGAGAACCTCAGAGCCAGGGGCCAAGCTAGCTTGTCCAGGGACAGAGGGGGACAGGTAGTGAGCTGTGTGGCCATTAAGCCCTGGAGAAGGGAGGTCTTTCATCTTCCTAGTTGGCCAGGACTTGAGTCCCCCTGCACAAGGACTGAGGAAAAGAAAAGTGACGTGGCAGCTCAGAGTCACAGAAAATGAGTGACCACGTAGGTGCCTCTCTGGCCCTCCCACGTCCCCTCTTCTGCAACTGCCAGGAGCTTGCAGGGTGGCTCCCCCCATGGGTCGTCCCTTCTCTTCACAAGGTTTCAAAATGGCCCTCCCCTAAGTCCATCTGCCTGGAGAACCTGCCATCTGCAGTCCTGGGAAGGGAGCCGGGGACCCTTTTTGGGTAAGAGGGAAACCTCTTGTTGCCCATAACTGCCCCTTGCCACCCCGGAGTGACCCCTCCTCCTTGCTACTGTCCTGGAGCCACTTCTGACTTCACTGCCAAATAGACCAGCCTTGGTCCCTGAATTCTTCGGACACCACCATCTCCAGCCCCGTGATCCCTGGGAGACCAGCTGTCCTGAGAGTCCCCTGATTCCCACCACAGTGGCAGGAATCCTGGCCCCTCCCAGGCCTTAGAGGCTGGACTCCTCCCCCATTTTATAGGTGCTGCCCCTGGGAAGAGAGGAGGGTGTTTAGAAGGCACAGAGGTAGGGTGCAGGGGAGGGTTGGCTGTGCAGGAGGGCAGTAGGCAGTGGTCGGCAGCCACCCAGGGCCAGGGAGTGGGGACATTGTAAGCTGAGGGGTTCAGGGGGGATTCAGTAGGTGCCTGACCTGGGCTGCCCTGGCCTGGTGGCAGACACCAGCTGGACCAGCTTCTGAGCTCTGAGTATGAGGGAGGACACTGCACGTTGGGGAAGAGGGCTTGAAGGCCCCGGGCACGCCACCCGAGTCTCCCAGACAGACCGGCTCAGCAAGGAGAGGGATGAGTGGGGCCACTGGACACATGGCTCAGACCCGGACAGTGATGGAGTGGGACAGGCCGTGGGAACCTTGTCCCTGCTCTACCCCACCTGCTTATTGGGATGAGGGGCTGGAAGGGGACACTGGGGACCCAGCTTCTTTCTTGATGCCTATGGTCTCTCCTAACTGGGAACAGACGAGTGCAGGAGGGGCCAGGCTGAGGCCACCACACACCCTTGCTCTATGGGCTCTGAGCCGCCCAGGCAGGAGCTGTAAGACGGCAGGCCAGACCAGGGCTCCCTGGACAACTGGGAGGAGCCAGAGTTTCCCGGTGACCTTTACCTCATCAGTACCAGGCATTGCCAGCCAGGGATGCTGGAATCTGACAGTTCAAGTGGCTAGCTGGTCATGCAACCAGGGCACAGCAGAGCCAGAATGCAGACTTGGGCCATCTGAGCCCCAGGTGGGACACTGAGCAGTCTCCTTGGGAAGGTGCCATGTGAATTTCTGAGATTAACTGCATTAAATAGAATCCCTGCATTATTCAGAGTGGATGTTGCTCTGAGTTTCAAAGACACTGAGTCAGATGAACCCTCTGCATTCTTCTTCTCTCACAGGACAACCAAAGCCCGAAGCCCCTATCTCAGACTGAAGGTGGCATGTCCTCCCAGGGAGCATGTCATTCAGGAGCCACCTCCCCACCAAGGTCACAGAAGGACAGGGGTAGAAAGCCAGCCTAAAATACCTCCCACCCCCAGAAAGGCAGGAGGGGAGGGCGCGTGAGCTGGCACCAGAGCAGAGCTTCAGGCAGCATCCATGGGTTCTACCTGAGGCCTTGGTGGCCCTGCTGCCATTGCTCCTGGTCACTGGGCTTCAGTGAAAGGCTCTCAGGCCATTGCAGGCTTGAAAAGCCAACCACCCCTCCCTGCACCACTTCCTAGATTTTAAATGAATAGAAGCCCTCATAGGAAAGCCCACGTGTCCAGGAGAGAGGGAGCCGCAGGTGCATTGGGGGTTCCAGTGGGGGGATCAGGCGGGGCTGGAGTGAAGACCTCTTCCATTGCAGACACACAGACATGTGCTTCAGCCACAGCAAGTCCCCTCGCAGCACGCAGTGCAGTGGCCCTGCTGGATGTGGACAGACCAGGCCCCAGCAGCCACCCCTAGCCCTGGTCTTTGCATCTGTGAACTTGAGATTCTGTGTCCTGACAGGAGTTGCCATGAGGGACAGTGTGTCCTCCAAGAGGGCACGGGCAGGCAGCTGGACTGTGCTCCCTGCCCAGGCCAGGATGCCCTTCAGTCACAGGAACATCCCTACTGGGTGTTTAGGTTTCTCCCCAAGGATGCTGGTGTCACTGGGGCTGATGGTGGTGCAGGGCTGTCCTGAGCACCCTGTGCTGTGGCCACCATGGGGTGTGCCCAGGCACCCTGATGACAAGGGCAAAGGGCTCCTCCCCAGGAGAAGGGCACAGGGCTCGGGCTGGAGTCACACAGGCTGCCTACAACTGCCAGCCTGGGTTGTCCTCACTTGGATGTGAGAGTCACCAGGTCCAAGTGGGGACATGAACGGACTATGTGGCCCCTTCCTGTCACAGCTCAAGATGTTGCTGCTCACTACAGACCTCAGCATGATTTGTGGGCCCTCGGATGCCATCATTTGTGGCTCAGGTTACAGTAGGCAACAGGGGCAGAGGGGAGGGCTGTGAGCTATGTCAGCAGGACGGGGCTGCAGAGTCAGAACAGGAAAGTCCTGGGAGGGTGGCATCTGTCCCCAGGGGCCACCGGGTTCCCAGTGTGCTGCAGACTGTCATCTGTGTCCTTTCATGTCCTTTGCAGGAGCCCTGGCCCCCCATGTTGAGCTCCTAGGAGATGGGCTTCCAGAGGAGATGCGGGTTAGCCAAGGCCATGGGGGTTGGGCCCATGTGACGAGATCAGCCTTCCTAGGAAAAGACTCCAGCAGCTCGCTCCCTCCCCTTCCTGTGGGACACAGCAGAATGGTACCCTCTGAAAGCCAGGATGGGGCCTTGCCGGGGCCACCCTGCTGGCCTGACCATAGACTTCAGCCTCCAGAGCATGCGACAGGAGGCCCCAAGGCGGTGGCCAGTCTCATGGATGTGAGTATTGACATCTTTCTGGAAAGGGACCTGCAAGCCGATCAGGAAGGGTGAAGGAAGAGGGCCCTGGAGGCAGAGCTGTGGATCACAGGCCCTCAGGGGCAGTGTGGGTATGCTGGAGGCCACTCATGCTAAGAGGCCAGCTCTCCTGGGGGCTCCGGGGGCACCGGCTAGGTCTGGGTGTTCACTAGCAGGTGCCCAGGTGCAGGGCTGGGGGGCTTGGGGGAGGAGTGGTGGGGTCTGCAAGCCATGGCCACGGGGAGGGAGGGGTGTGCTACAGGAGGCAGCAGGGAGAGGCCATGGAGCCAGCCAGGCTGGCCACAGTGGAGT
This sequence comes from Marmota monax, assembly GCF_021218885.2. Lineage (NCBI taxonomy): Eukaryota > Metazoa > Chordata > Mammalia > Rodentia > Sciuridae > Marmota > Marmota monax. Next base: position 17,344 of record NW_026692186.1, read on the forward strand.
TTGTGGCTAGAGAGGACTTCAGTTCCACCATCACCCCTGGACTCCCTGAGGAGACCAGAGGGACCAGGCACATTGCTGAGTGCAGAGAGGCCTCTCTAAAGCCCCAGCCTAGAATGTGCACTCGGTGCCTGGTGCCTGCCCCCGGGAGCCAGTGTCTCCAGATAGGAGGAGGGCTCCAGAGTCTTCACTCTGGAGAAGGAATCTTCCATGAAGCACCTGGATGCAGGACAGAGCCATGACAATTTCTGGGCCACCATCCATGTACTCTGATGAGGATCCCAGCCCCTGTGCACAGGAGAAATGATTTGGACCTTACTTTTCCACCCCATATGGGGGCTTACTTGGAAAATGTTAGATTGTGATATAGAATGTGACTTGGGGTTCTGGAGGGACTGGCTACCTAGTCCCCTGAGTTACAGGGACAGTCGAATATCACTCCCTCCCTGCCTCCTTCCCCAGCTTGCTTCGCTCTGGGAGCAGTGGACAGTGACTGGAGCCACTGTGGTCTTAATCATTGCTGCCACATTAATCGACTCGCCTGAGTGAAGGGGGCTGGCAGACCATGCCTTAGTCAGGAGCAGGTGCATCTGTCCTAATGGGGCACAGCAGCCACCGCAGAGCCTGGGGCTGGGGAACTTCATTAATGAGAGCAGAACAACCCAACTCTGAACTTGAAAATCACCACAGAACCTGGGCTTCAAATACATACCAGATACGTCCCCCATCGGCCATTCTACTGTAAGGGAATGGAACATGCTTCCAAAGTTGTTTCTATATATTTAAAATCCTCCTGGAATGTGAGTTCCTTTCCTCTGCAAGTTACAAAAAAAGTCAATTTCTCAATTGTGTGTGGTCACTGAGAGTACCACCCAGGGATGTCTTCATGAGAACTCCTAATGTGGGTAACGGGCCAAATCGGCCAAGGGTACATTTCTTGAAGCCAGAAAAAGGGTTTGACACAGGGACTTGGGAACATAGTTCTTCAGTCCATAGCAACCCAGACAGGTAGAGGGAAAAGGTGGGCAGGGAGGCTTCCCAGAGGACCCAGCTTCATGGGGCAACAGCCTCCCGTAAGGTCTGGGTAGCAGGGAGAGGTCGTGATGGAGGACACTGGGCTGCATCAGCACGTGTGGGCATGTGGATGTGGAGTGTGCAGGTGTGGGCATGCGTGTGCTCATGTGCTCAGGCACAGGTAGGGAGGGGTGCTCAGCTGGGGACCAACCCTACAAGCTGAAGTTGGGGTTGGAAAGAGGAGGCAGGAATAGAAGAGCCACCGACAGGCCAGACAGAGGAGCTGGGGGTTGGCCTTGAAGGTGGCAGTCCTTGCTGCAGGTGATCTTAGGAGACTGTGGTGGGATGTGGAGGTGTGCAGGCAGGAAGCCAGGAGGGCAGTCCCTGGGTGCGCTGGAGAGCAGACTGGGGCTGGGTGAGGGCTGGGGTCATGCGCACAGAGGCTGCGAGGGCTGCACCGCTGCAGCCATCTGTGGCCAGGTCCTCCAGGGAAGGGGATGGTATCCCTCACCTTCCAAAGCCCTGTGCCTGGCCCAAGGCTGTCCCCACCACCTGCTCTTGACCTGACGCAGCTACCTGGAATTGTCCCTTCATTCTTAACACCTGTGTGGTGATTAATTAAGAGCATTGTAGATGTCTGAGCTCTGGAACTAAACATTCCTTGCTATTTTGTGTGGACATCGCTTTGCTGAGGGTCACTGGCCAGCCCAGGATGTCTCTGTCCTATGGTTCCCCTCCCTCCTGGAACAGGTACCTATATCTGGGGGGTGCAGCTTTCTCAGGAAGTAAGTCCTGCCTGGTGTGACCCTCTGATCTGAAGGATGCGCCACAGTTGGAGTCACTGTGTGTGTCTCTTTGAAGACAGAACCACTTTCCTCTGGTTTCCATTCTCACCATGTTCACACACTGCTGCTGTGAGACATTTTCTCCTAAGTAATCTGGATGCGTTTACAATCTTCTCTTCCCTTGAATTTTAGGGCTCTTCCCTGAGGCACCTTGATACTTGTTTTTATTTATCTTGATTGGGATTCATGGCCTCGGTGTCTGGTAACTCCTGGGGGTCCTGAGCTCCAAGACGTCCTCCTCGGCCATCCTGCCTATGTTCTGTCTCCACTCTCCGTCCTCCCCTCTTCCATGCTCTCCTAGAAGTCACCACAGTGACCCTTCATGTCACTCCCCTGCTCCTCTGAATCTTCTCTTCCTATTTCCCATGTCTGAGTCACACTGCATACTGTGGACCATTTACTGGGACCTCTCGTCCACTCTTGCTGGCCCCAATCCTCATTGACGACTTCCGCTCAAGGCACCCATTGACAGCGAGGTCTGGTCGGCGAGCGGCTCCACCCTGGGTGCTGAGTGAGGGCCGCCGGTCTTCTGCTGGAGTCACCTCCTTCCTGCTCTACACAGGCAGCGGTTTCCGCAGACAGGAACACGGGCCGTGTCCCTTCACAGGCAGGGTCCAGGCCTGGGCTGCTTCTGTCTGCTGGTTGTTTGCTGGCTCCTCTCCCCCTTGCTGTGTTTTATTTGACTTAACTACTTCCAAGATTCCTTGGGTTTCTTAGAACCTGTGGAGGTCACAGGGGGTGGCTGGAGAGGACTGAATCCCCGGGGGATGTGTGTTTGCCCCACAGTGTGCCCGGCGGTGACCCCGACTTGGCAAGGGGCTTCCCATTCTCCATGGCTCCTGCCATTTTATTCCCAGGACCTGGGAGGACAACTTTCTGGAGGTTGGAGGTGGGTGGGATTTTCTCTCCTAGCTCACTGTTCCCTGAGGGGTACCAATTTCACAAGGGTTCAAGTGACAGGTCACCTGCAGCCCTTATGGTCCAGTCTCCAGAGCTCCTGGGACATAGCACACCTTGGAGACCAGAGGGTCCTCCACCTCTTCTCACTGGCCTTGTGCTTTGAGGCTCTCCTGTCCTCTTCTTAAGGCTTCATGGGACTCTGGGAAGGTGGACGTGAAGTCCAGCCCCACCTGTTGGCATGCAGGAGGCTTCCAGTGGAGTTACCCACCACTGTCCAAGCCGTAAGTCCCTCTTGGCATCACTCACTCCTTTGCTGGGATCCTCTCACATGCTACTGAAGTGCAGAGACCACAGCTATCCCAGCCCAGAGCCTCCTGCGCCCAGCTGGGCCCCCAGGGGCCTGATTTCAGAGTATGAGCCTGTCCTCCTCCTTTGCCCGTAGCTGCTCTGCAGGTGGAACATAGCTGAAGAGGTTCTCCTCTATCATGCTGAGAGCCTGAGACTAAGGCATTCTAAGTGACTGCTGTAATCACACAGCTCCTAGGCAGCTTACAGGACACCTTGACTTTCTTCCTGAGACCGGGATTCCACACTCTACACTTTGGTGCACAGAGCTTCGTCTGTGTGCAGGCAACAGGGCATATTTATGTCCCCACCTGAGCTGGTGCATAATAAATTGCAGGGTTTACAGCCCGATCTGCTCATTCCTCACTGCTTTTTTTTTTTTTTTGGAAAAGTTTTTTTTTTTTCCATTTAATACTAGACTTTCAAGGATTGAGATGCAAGCTTTTTATGCAATTAAATCCAATGTTAAAATTGGTAATACATAATTTACACAGATTAACATCAAAACAATCATCTATTTAGATATGCTTTTGTAAAAAGGAAATATATTAGCAGCATTTATATTTTCTGCAATCACACAGCCTACAGACATGCAGACTAACTCTGTATCTATTTGCAGTGATGTAGTGCTTTGCCCCGCATTTCAAACACCAAAACCCACCTGGCAGCTGGGGGTTCTTTTTATTTCATTATTATATGCAGAAGGCCGGCTGGCTGCAAAATAACCGGGGGGTGACGAATAACTTGTGTATGTTGATACAGCAGGAGTAGGAGCCGTTTATTGCAGGACAGGAGCAGTATTTATACATTCCACAGAGCTTATCTAATTAGCATAAACTAGATACATCAGTCAACCAATAAAGAATCTCTACACTTAATGGCTCACTTTTGTTACTTCTCAAACCACTCCCTCTGGCATTTTGCCAGGCACCATCCAGACTTGTTTAAGAACTCTAACATTCCCCTGGCTAAATGCCAGGTGTTATTTTGACTTGTTTACAGACTCTAACATTTCCCCCTTTTGTTTAATTTAAATAACAATCATAGTGGTTTTTACACAAACACCATAAATAATCTGCTACAAGCAGAAGGGGAGGATACAAAATGTCACAATACCAAGCCAATTGATGGCTCCATGCAAGAAGCCCTTGGAAAAATTATACCAGCAATGACACTGTTAGCAAAGATACCGAGTAACAATTTGTTGTACATTACAGTTTGTTGTCTCAGTCCAGGTAAAGCAATGTCTCAATAGATTAATTCACAGTCCAGGTAAATCACAGTCCAGGTAAGTTCTGCAAGCAGCTAGCTTAAATCATAGTCCAGGTAAGTTCTTCAGGTAACTAGCTTGATCCGAAATCTCGTCTGTTTCTCAGCTGAAGTCTCGTCCGGTTTTCAGCAACACTGGAAATTCTTCCACCTTGGTCTTTACTGGCATTGGGATGAAGGCAGGAACTCCGGATGGCTAAAGAAAATCCTGTAGCATTCTACTAAGAAAACAACCTTCTGAATAATTTAGTACATTATCTCAAGGTTTTTTACATTTGAAATAAGCATTAATAGTGTTATTACTCATTAGCTTCCAGGTGTGGGAGAATCATTGTAGCTTAGTTATTGGCATTGAAAATGACCAAACATCAGGGACGCTGGTAGCGTCTTCTGCTGGCTGTAGCTCCTGGGCAGCCCCAGATCGCCCTGGGGAGTGTCCCGGACTCAAACTGCTACTGGGCACAGGGAGCAAGAGCCTGTGCCTCCAGGTCAGGTCTAGATTTGGGCTCGCAGCAGTGGAAGAGCCAGCTCCCCGGCCAGGAGGCCGGGAAGAGCCAGTTGCTGCCGCCTCTTGGAAAATCCTTGCTGCGCTGTGACCGGCTTGCACACTTGGCAGCTGCCTCTCCGCTTCATGCACCCTCCGGTAACGAAAAGTATTTAGTAATAGCCTTTTGTTGCAACTTTTTTCCTGATAATCCTTCCTCCTCTGATAATCTTTCTTCTTCTGAACTTTCTGTTTCTTTCTGACTAGAGTTCCTGGGCTCTTATCAACACATGCCCTAATTATTCTTGGTTCCACTGGGGTGCCTTCTTCCCTTAGTAATTTACTTTTCACCCCTTCCATATTTTCGTCACAAAGACAATACAATACACTGAGACAAAACAAGACACAAACATACTGTATCAATCTTTTCCATTTTCTCGAAATGGTCATTTTTCCTTTCGCCCTATCTGTCTAGGGACGAGCAGATTTGCTCCTGTCCTATCTATGGACGGGCAGCTTTTTTTCGTCATTTACCCCCAAGTGTCCCGGGGCTCCCGGTATGGGCCACCATCTGCCGCAGTCCGGCTGCAGCAGAATAATCGGGGTGACGAACAACTTGTGTATGTTGATACAGCAGGAGTAGGAGCCGTTTATTGCAGGACAGGAGCAGTATTTATACATTCCACACAGCTTATCTAATTAGCATAAACTAGATACATCAGTCAACCAATAAGGAATCTCCACACTTAATGGCTTGTTTTTGTTACTTCTCAAATCATTCCCTCTGGCATTTTGCCAGGCACCATCCAGACTTGTTTACAGACTCTAACATTCCCCTGGCAAAATGCCAGGTGTTATTTTTGACTTGTTTACAGACTCTAACAATTATAAAATAACTGAAAAATAAAAAAAAGGCATTAATTTCTACACCAGTAAGAAAATACAAGTTTTTGCACTCACCTAACATTTGATTGTGTAAAAAACATTTCGGTTTTTAGTCTTTCAACAAAAGAAAGATAAAATGACAGAGCGTAGTGTCTTTTGCTTCTGTTCTCGCATTTTACAAAGTTTTTTCTTTTTCATCTTTTTTTAAAAATTTTAGTCCTCTCTGCTTTTAACACAGAGTGGCTACTGCGTTCTCCTTTGGAGGAAAAGTTCTTGGAAACTTCCTGAAAAGTTTCTGCAAGGATAAAATTTGACGAGCAGTGCAGGGGTTTAAAATGGACCATCATACCCAATGACTTTGACCAGAGGGCTGGCAACTGCACTCTTCATCTCCTTAGGTTTCTGCTCAGTTTCACCATGTCAGTCAGACCTTCCATGATGGTCCTGTTTAAAGCCGCAATCCAGCCTCGACCTTGGAGCAGGCAGCACCGTGCCTCAGCTTTATTTTTATCTGTAATTTTACCAGCCTCTGACATGCTGTATATTTTGCATGTCAATGTCAATGTCATACCACTGGAGGACGTGGCTGGGTGCTGGGGACTGTATACATGAAGCTGAGGCCGATGCCTGGAACAGAGGGACCGTGTTTTAATAAATGAGTGGGGAGGACAAATGTGGCCTGTTCTTCTCAATATTCCAACTGAGACTCACAGCCACCTTTTGAGGCAAGGAGATGTCAGTGGTGGGCACACTCGGCTGGCCAGCAGCTGACCCAGGGAGTCCACACTGCTGTAGTTCACCTCTCTGACCCTGAGTCTTGGGGGGATGACACTCATGGCCTCTGTGGTTCTTGCAGGCTGCTTGTCCAGTCCTCACTCAGTCAGAGGCCACTGAGGACCTGGAATGTCCCCCCCCAGGCCCCCGTGTGCAGGTGTGGTCCCCAGCTGCTGGTGCTTCAGGGGCAGTGGAGGTTTAGGATCTCATTAGGGAAGCAGGGCCTGGGGGTGTGCCCTGGAAGGGGACATTTTCCCCAGCCCCTTTCCCTTCTCTTTGGCTTGGTGGCCACCATGAGGGAAGCAGCTCTGCTCCAACACACCCTCCCTGACATGGCTGTGTGCCACGCCACAGCCCAGAAGCAATGGGCACAGCCCACCATGACCAGAACCTCTGAAATCTGAAATCCGAGCCCAGGTAAACCTCTCACCCTAAGTATTTTCTCTCTGGTCTTTTTTTTACAGCGATGGACAGCTGACCAACACAGATGCCCAGGGGACTCTGGGAGTTACAGCATCAGACTTTGTGGGCAAAATGGTGGCCAGCTGAAAAGGCAGCAGGCACTGCCCCTGGGTGTGCCTGCAGAGGCAGCATGGGGTCAGGTGGGGTCAAGGGACACTGTCCCATCCAGGAGGGATCCATGTTTGGTTCCACCCCTTCATTGCTGTGGCTGTGGGTGATGAACGGAGCCCTGCCTGACCTAAATTTTCCAACCTGTAATCCGTCAGGCAGTTCTGAGACCTGAGACACTGAGTGATTTGGGGACTTCTTGCCTCATGACACATTTTTATCAACTGGTGGACATATTTCCTCCATTTTCCTCCTGTGTGTGCACATGATAATTCTCTGTCCCTATCACTCTCTCCCAGACATGATTTACAGCCACAATGTCATCCTTTATCCTTCCTTCTCACTGACACATGTACAGAAGCACATGCACACAGCAGTTCATGAAGCCCCTCGTAAAGATCCCCAGACTTTCTCTACCACCCCTTGATAAGGGTGAAAATGACCACAGCACCCGTCAAGGGCTGCCTAGTGCCAGGGTAGCACACCAACCAGGGTCCATTCATCACCTGGGCTTTCACAAAAAATAATAATGTTCAATATTATTCTCATACCTGCTCAAATGATGAGAAAATCCAGCTCTTCACAACGTTATGGGAGAACAAACCCCTCTTCAGTGTTCAGAGGCTCCATCCTGTACACCCCAAATAATCTCCAGGTACTAAGGACAGCCAGGCACAGAATGGCTCAGGACAGCTCTTGGTGGACCAAGAGCCTGAGCAGAGGAATACAGAATGGACAAGGCAAAAGCGCTTCTCAGGCTTGTGTTCGTTCTGGCCAGTACAATAGAAGAAACACTTTTGCAAGATTTGGCTTTAAGGGTGCTATGAGAATTTGAAACTGTCAAAATAATAAACCAAAATACATCAGTATTCATTATTTGTTCTCACCCTACAAAATCCACATGTTCCACCGTATAGGTTTTCTCAAACACAAGTCATTTGAAAGTCCCAGCCAGAGAAAGAGCCAAGAAAGAAGGGTCTAAAAATGAGCTGCAAACCACGGACACACATCTCCATACACAAACGTGCATGCAGGCACACACACGCAGGCACACACATGCAGGCACATACACACAGGCACATGTAGGGTTGGGATCCGGTCTGGGGCCATTGGTTTGTGAGCAAGTGACCCGTGAAGGGGGAGGACCACTGCCCGGTGAATCTGTCATCTGTTGCAAGGGCATCATGATGAAGATTTTGCAGTACATCCAGCTGGGCCTCCCATCCTCAATATTCAGATCTCATTCTCAAGTTTGAGGCACTGTCTGGAAATGCTCGTCTCCCTGTTGGTTTCAAGGATTCATTCCTGCTGGGAGTTTCTGTCACGTAGCTAAGTCCTGGAACCCCCTTTTCTCTCTGGAATATTGAGAATGTCTGTACTGTATTTCTGGGTGGCAGGACCTGCTAAATCAAGTGGGAGGTGTCTGTGGAGCTCTCCAGGGTGCTGATGTGCCTGCCACAGCGGGATACCAGAGAGTTCCAAAAATGTCACACCAAGTCTAGCCCTTGTCATCTCTTCCTATTAACCTGGTGTTCTAAGACAGAGCAGTTCTGACAGAGGCTGGATTTATCAAGCACTGTATATTAAGTCCTCGATATTTTCTTGGTCAAAGTTATAAGCCTCTGGCCCAGCCTTATCTCTCCAACATTCAGTAAGTTCATCCTTCTCTGGTTTGATTTTGGGAACATGCTGACTTCCCTAACTCTCTGTGAGGCATATTTCATTCTGGCATCTTAGATCTCAACTAGCACAGTGCCTGGCTTCTCTGTGTACTCAAAACACCCTGGAACTGGAGTCCCAGTCATGAGAATTCCAGGGTGGTGGTCCAGGTGCAGGGACTATCACAGAGCTGTGCAAAGAAGATGTTGTTATTTCCCAGGGAAGATGCCCACTATCAGCCACCTAAAGTCCTTCAATACCACTGCTTGCCTCTCTGCTCCCTGGGGGCAACTTGGTGGGCCAGTGGGGACCAGTGTGATGTCCACACCTCAGTGCTGGGGCTTCAGATGGCTCCCTGGCTCCCTGGAAACCTCCTCTGTCCGTCTTCCTGCCCCAGCAGCCCTTAGAGAGTAACTTACATGCACTGGTTTAAGTGGGTTGAGGGAAAACCCTGCTCCCACTATTTTCTGAATATTTGAAAAGAAAATCAAGAGGCTTTTTGAGTCAGCTTTTGCATTGCTGTAACCAAAAGCCCCGACAAGAGCAATTTTAGAGGAGAAAAGTTGTCTCACAGTTTCAGAGGTCTCAGTTCGTGGTTGGCCAACTTCATTGCTGCAGGTCCAAGGTGAGGTGGAACATCAGGCAGAAGATTGTGGAGGAGGAAAGCAGCTCAGGACTTGGCACCCAGGAAGCAGAGAGAGAGCTCTGTCACCAAGGACAAACTGTAATCCCCAAAGACACACCCTCAGGAACCCACTTCCTCCAGCCTCACCCCACTGACACCCAGAGAATCACATCAGGGGACGGATGCACTGATTAGGTTAAGACACTCATAACCAGGGAAGGCTTGTCTCTTCCTCCAGTTTGCACATGTGAGCTTCTGGGGACACCACATATTTAACCATGGCAGAGCATACATTAGTGTTTTCTCCAGCTGAGTCTGAGGAACCAGTGAGGATTTCCAGCCCAGGAGAGCCACTGGAGCCAAGGAGCTGGGCTGTGAATCCAGACCAGCCATCCCCTCCCTGAGCACATGATCATTGGAATGCCAGGAGGATGTTGTCATTTGTTAGTTTGTCTCAGGGAAAATGTTTCCTGTTCCCCAAAGTCTCTCATTCCTCATGGCATGGCCTCAGGCATTAAAGTGAGATGTGCTGCCCCTTCCCTAACCTTCCTGAGGAGCTGTTTTATAACAAATCCCAGTCATTATGCATCTGGGGGACACAGGACAGCTGGGGGACACAGTCTCTGCCGGGGGCAGAGACCGAGGGTACCTGGAGGTCTCTGGGACAGAGGCTTGTCCTGAGGCTGACCCTTGAAACTAGTTTGATGGCTCCACAGTGGCAGCTCTGCAGGCCAGGTTTGTGAATGGGAAGGTGGCCTGAGGGTCACACCAGGGAGAAAGGCACCAAGTGGCAGAAGAGAGTGGCTCTGTGCTCACCGCACACACACTGCACCCATTCCCCTGGCTGCGGCCACCTGCAGAAACAGCCATGATGCTGCGCTTCATGGTCTGCATCAGGGTGGACTGTAAGGCTGCATGGCCTGTGTGAGCCCTCACGTGCTGGTACACTTGCACACCATGTTGCCCTCAGGCACACACAGGCACACACTCCGCTGAGCAGAGACTGTGGGTCAGAGGATCTGTGCTGTTTATCATCCTTTTTACAATGCCACAGAATTCTGCCCGAGGTCTGTTTGCTGTGCTGCCAAGGGGTCCCTGGGGCTGCTGGAGAATGAACTCACTCCAGGAAACAGAGACAGAGCAAGAGGCAAGAGGGGAACGCAGTGGGAGGAGGGAGGGCGTGGTTCCACCGCCTCTGCACTCAGGCCCTCTGCCAGAGCCCTGAAGCTGTGCCCCTCCTCATCTCCAGGGGACTGTTCTTCTTCAAATGTCTAAAGAGTAAATGCCATCAGAATCCAGGCACACTTCCACTCTGCCTGGGAATGTGCAGGGGTGAAATGGGAAGCATGTGTCCCTGGCTCTCTCCTCTACAAATTGTTTATTCTGTGGCCAGTGCTTCAAGTTGGGCCTGATGCATGGCTGCTCCTGAGCCAAGTCCCATGATGTTTGGGCACAGGCCTGGGGCCCTGGTCAAGGCCTACAGCAGTGTCAACACAGGTGATCAGATCAGCCATGTGTCCTGAGGCCACCCCAAAGAGCCTCCATATCCTAGAGGAGGTCAGTGTGTGTCCCATGTCCCAAAAGCCCATGGCAGGCCTTTGTGAGGCTGTGGGCAGCGCTGGGCTCTCTGGGGGCACTCACACATGCTCAGCTGCCTGGAGAAGCCGAGGGCCTACGCTGCCCGCCCCGTGTGCCTGTAGGAACCCCAGCACCCTACTCTGTCCTGTTCATTAGGAGTCCTCCCATTCAGCGAGGCCTCTTTCCTCACCACGGCAACCTTCAGTTAATCTCACTCACCTTAATTACTGCAGCACTAAATCAATACTCAGTGATTGAGTCAATCATCTAATCTTCCTGGGCTTTAGGGATTGTTTAGAGTTGATCCCCGGCCTCTACAGTGAAAAGATGGCACTTGGCTTCCCTCTAAGTGGCTGTAATAACCATCTGATGGTCCCCTAGAGATGGCTCACCCAAGATCAGTCTCCATTCAGCTTGAGTGATGTCTTTTATTTCTCTATTCTCTATCCCCCAAACCCTAGCACAGCTTCTGGCCAAGAGTGGGGGCTCAGGGGGTTGGTTCCATTAATTTGTGCTCTTGGCCTTGATCCCAGTGTCTGCCACAGCCAGCACACCCCTGCCTGGACACATGTCTCCTGCGCCCTTGGGCTTTGCCTTGTGATTTGAGCAAGCCTTACCTGTCTCCACACTGAGTCCCTCAAAGCACAAGCAGGTCTTAGCGCTCTTCAAAACAGAGCTGAGGCCAATCTCTGCCTTCACATCTTCTCTCCCCAAGCCCTCAAAAGCCACTGATCCCAACTTACTGGAAATCACCCCTTGTACATAGATACATTTCTTCTCCAAATGTTCTCAAAGTTTAATCTCTGTCTGCAGATAGAGTTCCTGTATTAAATGACAAAATCAAAAATACGACCTTTCAGAATGTGGCAGAAGGTCGTAAATCAGTGCAAGGGGGAAATGTGGTGGGGTCAGGGCCAGGATGCCTGTGTGGCCTGGCTGGAGGGTGGGAGCTACACAGGAAGTGGGGCAGGAGGGTCAGGTCCCCGGGCTGTGAGGAGCAGGCCACTCAGTTGCCCACATCCAGATCTCAGGTCAAGGACTGGAAGTGCCTACAATGGCCCTGTTGTACATCCTTCCCCTGGATGAACATGTGGGTCCTAAACCCCATGCATGAGTAAACCATTGGGCACAGTCGGCAACGCCCCTGGGTGCAACACACAGACATCTACTCTGAGCCAGGGGTCGGCCAGGGGCTGGGCCACCTCTTACCCTCTGTCCAGTGAAATCCCACAAGATGGGCAAAGCCAACCTCTGGACACAGCAGAGGGCCTGGGGGATATTGTGTGGGGCCCAGAAAGGCCTGGACTTGCAGAGCCCCGGGTGCTGGCCTCAGCAGTGGACAGTGGACCCTGGAGCCTTGTGTGACACAGCACGAGCCCTCTACTCCCCTGTGTGACCAAGGAGGTGTGTGTGCTGAGGCTGTCTCTGTCCGGAGGCAAGGTTCCCAGCTTCTCTCAGTGAGTCTGTTTGTTGATTCCTTCAGAAGCAAAGCTGTCATTTTAAATCAAATTGTTGCCGCTGTGGTTTCGTCACCATGTGCCTTAATTCACGGGAATCCAATTACGCTCCCCCCGGGAGGCTGCTTAATGTGGTGTCAGAGCTGAATAAATAATCACAGACACATCAGGTTCCCACGTCCACCGCTTCAGGGAGGCCACTGTCTAGCCTGCCTGATCCCTGACTCCCCGGCCTGCTGTGCCCGGGGGAGCCAGGCCCTGAGGCTGGTCTTCTCCCTTGTGCTTCTATGGCTGTGGAAGCCCCTTGCTGCTGTTGGCCTGCGCTGTCCCTGATTTAGACTTGGAGCATCTCCACAGTTACAGCAGGTGGGGTTTGGTTGTCCATCCCTCCGTCCAAGGATGCTGAACCTAAAGCCAGAAGAGCCAGGCTGCCTGCCTGCCCGGAGAAAACTGGGGCAAGGGTCCCCAGAGCCTGGGCTGAGGTGGCCAAAACAGGGAGAGCTCCTGGCTCTTTTGAGGGGGTGGGGTGCAACCATGGGCCATAGGAGGCTATGGGGGACAGGGACTCCGTCTCCTAACTCTAGCTATGCAGCAAAACATGGATAAGGGGCAGCCAGGAAACACCTCCGTGGGGATGTCCCTGTAGCAAATGTGGGCTTGGGTGACAGGAAGGTCCTGACTCAGGAAACAGAAGCAAATGTTCCAAGTCTGCTCCACTGAGGCCAAGGTTAGCAAACTATTTCTGATTTTTAATAATGGGGATTAAAAGTAACCCAGAGATAGAATCACTCCCGCAGCTGTGCACAGTTGCCCAGCAGATTGGCCTCAGGTTCCCCCTGCATACTCCACGATTTCCCCAGATGTTAACCCTTTGCTGGGTCGGGTGTGATCGCTGCCCCCAAGCAGGAGCAATGACCCTGAGAAAACAACCAGATGTGTGTACTGCTTTAGCTCCCAGGGACAAGTTCCTAACCCAGGACCCTGCATGAGAGTCAACAGCAGGGGGCACTGCGAGAGCTCAGAATGGCAAGCAAAACATTGGGAAAAGAAGGAGCCAGTAGTGACCACTGAGGCCTCCTCTGGATGTGCCTGCAGGACACACGCTTAAATTCTACACAGCTTCTGGGTTTCATGCCCCTTTTTTCCCATCCCAAGATAAGCAATTACACAACATCAAAAAATAGTTTTTTTCAATTACTTTAAAAAAGAAAAACAACTTTAGGCATCATCAGGGTTTGGGCCTTGAATGACCTGAAGACCCTCGTTTTGAAGGCTTGGTCCCCACCTGAGGTGCTATCAGGATGTGCTGGAGCCTTTGGGATGTGGGGTCTTGTGGGAGGAAGTGGGTCCTGCAGGAGTGTTCCTGAGGGGGTGCGGTGACACCAGCCCCTTCTCCTCTTTGCTTCCTGGTGGCACGCCCCCTCCCACCCTGAAGTCCTGCCCCACCACAGGCTGAAAGCAATGGGTGGTGACACAGTACTGAGACAACTGAGACCAAGAGCCAAATTAAAGCCTTTCTCCTGTAAGTGGATTATCTGGGGACTTTGTCATGGCAACAAAGCTGCTAGCACGGCCACCTGCACATGCACGTCCTCCTGAGGAGACAGCCCATCAATGTCTCCAACGCTGAGTGGCCCTGAGTCGCCCCCATGGAGCCCAGGCTGCCCTGCTCCTTCGATGGTCCACATGAGCCACACTGGGCAGGGCTCCCCTGCAGACGAGACCCCGAGTAGTGTCATATCCCACTGGTGTCCCTAGAAGGCACCGAGGGATGGATTACCCTGTAACAAGAGGAGTCGGAGACAATCACCGTCGACTTCTCTAGGTGTGGCCTGGTGACTCCAAAGACAGGAAGTGACAGTGATAAAGACACAATACGGGGTGTTAAATCGCATGGCAAGGGACGTCCTCAGCATGAGGCATGCCCCCAGCATGAGCTGGGCTGCAGGGTGGAGCAAGAGCACGGGGCACCAGGCAGGCCTAGGGCTCAGCGAGGACCAGACTGGGCCTGGGTCTGCAGAGACTCCAAGGTCACGCTGCTCCTCCTGCATCACCCTGAAGTCTGTAGGCAGGACTGTGGCCAAACGTGTGGCCACATGTGGGCTGCGTCCAGGGTGCTTTGTGCTCTTTGTCCTCCCTGTTTAGCTCCAAGCTCTGCAGACCAGGGGCCCCTCTGGGCCAACTGAGGCACATCAGCACCAAACCTGCTGGCCCAGGGTCACAGGGGCCCTGAGTCCTGCTGGGTCCTGTGAAACTGCGGACAGAACAAGAGGACAGAAAGGAGGAGGGGAGACCAGGAATGACAGGAAGCCAGAGGCTCCGCTTTAAGAATGAAAGGTGCAGGTCAGCCTAGAGGATGGGCAGGCTGAGGAGGGAGCCTGCAGTGGCCGGAGAGGCTGCTGGGAGGGGCCAAGGAACAGGACCAGGAGCATTCAAGCAGGGAGTGCTAGGAGAATGACCGTCACCCAGGAAACAGGACCTTAGCAAAACTGACCAAAGGGTGATGAGGCAAAATGAAATAGGTGGCTAGCCACCAAGAAGGTCACATGGGGCCTGGATCCTCCCTGAGGTTCTCCCTGGACCTCAGACCCACGTGTCCACCTGAACATTTTCCCTGGGGCTTCTCAAATAAATGTGAGCTGACCCTGGAACTCTGGTGATGTAATGGCCCCTGTCCTCACCCAGCCTGACCCTAGGGCCATTCAGTGAGCACCACCACCTGGCCACTTCCCAGGCTGAGGAAGCTACCTCTGAGAGCTCCCTCCCTGTCCTTGGCTCTCACATGCAGCCTCCTTCTATTTCTTTGTGGGTGTGGGATTGTCACCATCTCTCTCCCACCATCTCCCACAGGGGCGGAAGTATGCATGGGCACCCCTGTGTGGTGGGATGGGCTGCCCAGCCTCCCTTGCAATTAGCCGAGGTCACACATCACTCTGGCTAGTGCTCTGAGAGCACGGTGGTGTGTTTTCTCCGAGCAGAGGTGACCAGTGCATCCCAGCAGCTCCTTCCTGCAGGGCGTGGGGTGCTGAACTGGGCTGCAGGGTGGAGCAAGAGCACGGGGCACCAGGCAGGCCTAGGGCTCAGCGAGGACCAGACTGGCCCTGGGTCTGCAGAGACTCCAAGGTCACGCTTCCGACCTGGCTCTGCTGCCTCATAAGCTGGGATTATCGTATGGTAAAAGTAATTAAGAAATGATGAAATTTGAGTATCAATTATTTCTTATTTTTATATGATCTACATGATTTTTAATAATGTCTGGGTTAAATAATGATTTGCACAATTTATAAAAACTACTCTCATAAATAAATAAATGTGATATGACTTTAGCAAACCAATGATTCCAGGTATCCAGAGAAGTTTAGATATCTATGATTTTCTTTGCAGCCATTCTTAAATACTGGAAAAATATTAGCCTAGTACAAAAAAGAAAGGGAAAATAAAATGAAATAAAGTTCAGCCACTGCCACTGAATATATAATTTGATTTTCAAGAGTATGTAGGTTTTTGAAGTTATAAATAGGTCATTTTTTTTCTACAAGGCTTGCTTTGCTTACAGATTATAGGTAACATCTATGGATTTAGATCTGAAGAAAACTTCATATAATGTTCTGCAAACCATTTAAGAAAAAGAGGGTCATGAAGTGTTCATGCTTCCTTTAAAAAAATACACCTTTTGCTCAAAGTCTTCTCCTCTGGCCACAAAATGTAAGTTGACCATTGAAGTTGCAAATTGCAGGTAAAGATGATGTATAATTAAAGTAATCCCAAAAGACTAGAAATTTTTTTTACCCATTACATCATAATAAGTCCAGAACTCTTTTATTTATCAGATAAATTTTGATTCATGAATGAAAACTAACAAGCCATTGGTTTTCAATATGCCATAGAATTGCGACTGTGCTGCATTCTTGCAGATTTCCTTCCACCAATTATTCTCAATTTTAAAGATGACCCAAGCACAAATTCCTTAAATTTTAATTCGTGGACAGCAGCCTGTGTCTTGTGCATTGCATAGGTGCCAGTGTCTGAGGTGTGAGATTGTATATATGGAAAGAAAAGCCCTCTGGGTAACACAGGAGCTGAAACAAAGGGCAGTAGGAGCTATTTGTTTCCATTATTATTTTTAGACATGGAATATAATGAAGAAAGATGATTTGACTGAAGATGGACTTGGAAGGAGCAGTATATGAAAAAGAAAAAGTCTAATGAAAAACGATGAAGATCTCACTGCTCTGAATCATTGGAGAAATGAATCCTACTTTAAACTAAAGATAATACTGTGAACAGGCCATATTTAATGTTAATATGAATCTATATTTTGCTTCTTGCATGCACTTGACTTCACCACATTTATAGAACACATCTGCTGTGTTGTGTAACCTTCCAGTTGAGTCCTGATTCCTCAAGTTTCCAGATCTGACATGCATGTAACACCCTGAATTATTGAGGTCAACCTGAGGATCATAAGTCCATGAAAATAAATATCTTCTTTACATTTTACAATTAAACAAGTTAAAAGAAAGGGATTCATAACATAGGGTAATGACTTTTTGAAAAGTCAAGAGACTGTGCTATATGATTTCAATTTTAAACCATCATCTTGATATGTTTAGGGCTTTAATTTATGGAACAAACAGGCAATATTTATATTTAACAATAAATACCTGAATATTATAAATCACCTTAGATGAACATTTATGGGGGAATTTCAGTGAAACTTCTGAACAACTTGTCACTTTTATTGTACAGTAATGATTTGTAAAAATGATATGCTAAATAATCCTAGAGTATAATTTAGGGACACAAAAACAACTTTCAAGAAATAGGCAGAGATAATGTTTCATCAATATTTGCAGACTAAAGTAAGTAGTATTAAATTAATCATCACAGCTTAATTGAAGCTCTATGTGTAACATAATATTTATTAGACTAGCTATTAATGAACCTTTAAATGCTACCACAACTTGAACTGTAGGTTTTTAAGTGTAGATAATGAACCACTGTTGCCACACACAAAAACAGAACATGGGCATCTTCCTGTTGTACAGAAGGAAGATAAATAGGACTCCCTTCTTCCTCCTCAGGATTATCTACATGTTGGCAAGATATCATGTTGAAGGCTGCTGAAATAACTAAAGCAAAATCCTAAAAATGTAAAAGTGCAGTAGCTAAGACTGGAAATGATAAAAGAATTTTCATTGTCTTCAAAGATACTGTTTTCAAATGTGTGCTTCTTGTGATTTTTATCTAAATGTCACCATAACATACAGTCATGTGCCACCTAAAATTTGGGTAAACCATAGACTACATATATAATAGCATGTAGCACACAGTCCAGCATGCAGTAGACTATACCATGTAAGTTCCAAAATTGTGTACAATGAAGGAACCACCCAAGATACTTTTCTCAGAGGTATCCCTGTTGTTAAGTGCATGATTGTATATTTAAAAATGCTCTGGTTTATGGTGGTAAAGACTTACCATGAACATGTCTCCCAAACCCTTTATCATTCCCTTCTTGACTTTCATTTTATCTGTTTTTTCTTCTCTTTTCCAGTTTTGTTCATTTTCCTATCAGTATTGTCCTCTTTCTTTTGGTTCCCATTCATTTGTCTCTCCAGAGAGTGCAAAGGCTGATCACTGGCGGTGGATATAGATTCTCTTCCTGATTGTGAACTTTATTCTGTGTCTTCTTCCACTGGATAGTAAAATAAAACAAAGATAAGAAATATGGTGAATCACAGCCACAAAAATAAGTAAGCAAAAATGTTTGAGACCTTTACTTCTCTACATTTTCTACAGCAGAATGGTCCTGCCCTCAACTTGTATGGCAACACTCTTTAATGTTGAGTAGAATTGGAAGGAAATATGTGATGTGGATGAGTCCCATGCACACATGTCTGCTATGTGAAGAGGATGCACCAATAGAAAGAAGCAGCTTCCTGGCTACATAGCTAGACACTTCTGTATGCACAGTAACATTCTGGTTGCTACACAATACGTATGAGGGGAGGACCTCAACCCTCCTTGCAGAGCACACACCTCTCATGGTCTTTGCAGTACAGTGGAAAGATGAAAAGAAAGAAAACAAGCAAGTTTTCTTCCCCATATGATTCCTTTCTTCTTGGTTAAGGCAGTGTAGACACATCCTGCTCCCTCAATAATTTGGTAAACTGTACCATTCACTATAAGCCACAACTGTTAGCATAGGACTTCTTACCTCAGGGTTCCAATTATTTCTATTTATGATTTGTGAACACCAAGGAGTAGGCTTTTTGGTTTATAACAACAAATCCTCCAGGGCTCTTTAAAGTTTCTTTATATTGTTAATGCCAACATTATTAGTAAACGCTAACCTAACATTACCTTTACTCACTACTCAACAGGTACTCTCCTCTTAGGGTAAGTCCTAAGGAAGCCTGAGTAAATATTTGTTGACTAGATGACCATTTAAAATAAGAGCTGAAAATATGAAAAGCTATCTTTTATTTTGCTTTCTATTTATAAAGAATTACCCTACAAATTTTAAAACTATCATGGTAGAAACAGATTCTTTACAAATTTGGTATTTTCATTGGAAAAGCAAAAAAACAAATGTGAAAACTCTATACAGGATGACTCACAGTCCTCACAAGGTACCATTTTAAAATGACATGTAAAGTGGCTTAAATAAAAAAGCCATTAATACTGGAAGATTTTAATAAACTCAACAAATCTCACCACCACCAAATTCAATCACTTAATGATAGGTAAATAGCAATGTGATAAAAATTGATGGGCGTGGACACCTGGGTATGCAAAGTTCTACATAGGTTCTGAACACATTGGGTACATAAATATTGTTTTTTATTTCTTATTTTAGTTGATTATTTTGACTTTGGAAAAGGAAAAAAAGATGTAGGAAATAAACAGCCAGTGATACAGATGGTTTAGAATAACAGGATCTGCTGTTCTGGCCACTGACATTTAACACAGAATGATGAACTCTTGGCAAGGGAAACAGGTTTTCCTGAAAAACAAATGTAATAATAATAATAATAAGATGATGAAGACAAAGATAAGAAGTAACTAGCATTAAACATGAAAACTTGAGAACCTTTTATACTAATATCATAGGATGGGAATAATAATTAATATGATGAAGAACCAAGTGTATGACCATAAATGAAGGTTGAGAAGAAAAAGTCAGTTGACATCTAGTAGAGTACTACAGAAGGGGTTTAAAAACAGGAGAAAAGTTCAAATTCATGACCCCTAAGACACTCTAATCTAAAACAGACTTATTTAATTTTAAAATCATTTCTCAGTACATAAGGGTAGAGAGACAAAAATACTAGGATTATTTTTTCATTGTTCACTTTCATTCTGCATTTTAAACTTCTCTGTAATGCAGGCTCTCATATGAATTGGGTAAAAAGATCCCAAAGGTAATGGTAGTATGTCACCTGCAACACAATGCTGCAGAACAGGAACAAAGAGGCCACACACTCAGTTTTATGAATGCTTGCATATTTGCTTTTGGTTCCCAAATGATTTTGACATTTAAATTTTGGTACATGATGGATGTTTTCTGCCCAGTGGGATAATGTATAATGGCTTTGAAGGCTTTCCTTTCAAGAGGTAAGACCAAATGGAATGTTCATAATAATAAAAATAGTAGTACCCATAAATCTACTGATGGTGTAAAAAGTGTACAATGCAGGGCTGGGGTTGTAGCTCAGCAATAGGGCACTCACCTAGCGTTTCAGCACCACATAAAAATAAATAAATAAAATTAAGATATTAAAAATACATTTTTTAAAAAGTGTAAAATGCTGAGGCCATGTACATTGGGCTGTTAGAAGATATACTCATGGAGAGTGTGTGGTATAAGCAAGAAGGAGCACCCCTAGGGCTGGGGTTGTGATATGGATCCCCTACAGCATCCTTCATCCTTCCAAATGCTCTGCAGCCTTCACTAGTTAATCATCAATATGGCCCAGAGAGGTACACATTCTCACCCATGCTCCACACCCAAGGACATGGAGGCACAGGGAAGTTAATTAAATCACCCATGTTTATAAAGTTAGCAAGAGGGTCAGCCAAGATGTGAGTTCCAGGAATGCTTTTCTCAGCCATTCTGAGCACTGGCCTGCTGAGTTGACAGGACACATTATTCCCACTGCTGCCTGAAGAGGCTCATTGTGGGTCCTATCCTCCATGAATACAGGGAATCCTGTGGCCAATTGCAGGAACCTGAGTGAGCACAGAATCTCCTGACAAGCATTGGTGAGGACATGAAGTGATGGGAACCCACCATGTCCATGGAGCATGTGGGCACTACCAGCTCTGTGAAGAGCAGTTTTTCTAATGGAATTGAAATTATGTAGATTCTGGGTTCCAGCAATGCACTCTTGGTGCATCCTCAGCAGAAATGCCATGGGACATATGTTCAAGGTCTCCACCACAGTACCATGGCATGGGGAAGAGTCCAGGGACTGGAGATGACCCAAGCAGCCTCTTGCACCAGACAGGTAAGCACCTGGGAATGCTCACCTGAAGGTACACTATCCACCATGATTGCCAGGTTGAAGCCACATCCAGCAAAATAAGACATGGAAGAATGTACATAAAGTCTGAAGCAGGTAAAACTCAGATGTGACTTAAGTGAGCAGCATTGGGCAGTGTGGAAACAGAGGAACATAGGAAGCTACTGCCTGAGTCAGCAAGTGATGACTTTAGAGGCTGTGGTTGGGCAAGGGGACAGAAGCCTTCTTGGAGTGCCCCCATTCTAATGTAGCACCTGAGTGTTCACTTCAACTGCCTGTCAATAATCATAAAGGCATGTGCTCTTTCTGGATGTGTGTGCTATTGGACAATATTAATAAAATATAGAAAAGTAAGCATTCCAATAACACAAGTATCAGTGCTCTACCCCACATAGTGGGAACCCTAATTTCCCTCCAAAAACCCATAAGACCCCCTCTATGCCCAAATGACTCTGGGCTACTTGATCCACAACTACATGCTTGCCTCTTTAGATCTGCTTCTCTATCAGACACCAGGACTCCACCTGACCCCATTTTTATCTTCAAAGTCTGCATGTGTGAAGCTGGCTTTGAACTTCTGCTTCAGTCTCCATGGGACAGGACAACAGGCTCACACACACTATTCTGAACATACAAGTTTCCTGTCTTCTTTTTCTTCATTACAGAATCAACACCAAGTCTGATGGAGAGAGCTCTTTCTATATGTCCTACCTTTCCTTAAACTCCTAGGTTTCTTTATTGTCCTCCTGTTCATATGGCTGTTTTACTGACAGACTGAGACCCACCATACCTGTGAGCTTCTGCATACAATTATAAGATATGACACTTGTAGCTGATTCTCTGGGGCTTTCTGTGTACAGTAATGATCTGTTGATTCTCTGTCCACATAACTATCCTTTCTGTCCCACCAAGCATTCAACCATTTGTCATGCACTGCCCAATGTTGAAATGTCCCCATCACAATGCTGAATGTCACTTGGTGCCTCTTTCTGTGTGTCAGTGACATGCTTGTGTCTTGGCTTCACATCTCCACTGAAGGTTCTGAGTTGCCCACACCACAGTTAATCACTCTGATGTCATCTGATGAGAGAACTCATAGAGGGGGAAAATCCATCAGCTGAGGTCTTCTTCTGGAGTACTGAGACACTTCCGAATCCAGATGTGCTCCTGGCTATCTTTCAGAGTAAGAAGAATCTGGAATTTGGCTACAGAATCAGTCGGTCCTG
>NW_026692187.1:0-5235 GCF_021218885.2 Marmota monax
GGAATGTTTAACTCATCATGAGCCACGACTCCCCGGGAAGTGCTACACTGTAGCTTCCTGCAACTCCAGGAAGTGCCATTCCTAGCTGCACCCTGCTCAGTCCTAGGAGACAGGGGAGGGACGATTCTCAGCTTACTGCACAGTTTAGTCCAGTCCTGTCCTGGCCCAGAGGGCACGGGGCATCGTCCAGCGAAGGGGACAGACATGGTTAGGAAAAGAGGGAGCAGAAGGCCCTCCAGGTGAGGACCAGCCAGACAAAGCTCAAAACCCTCTGACCTGGGTCTGGCACAGGTGACACAGCCCTGGGTTGGGGGCGGGGAGAAGAGGCCTCTGTGCTTTAAACTTTCAAAGGAGGTGAGGACATGACTGAAGGTGGGTTTAGCTACCCTGGTGTTTTTCCTAGTTTCTGGCTCGGGAAATGCTCCCCCCACTTCGTTTTTCATTTTACACAAGTAAACATCTTTTAATTGAAGCTCCTGGGCATTTAACATTATTTATAACTCCTCAGATTAAGAGCCTCATGGAACTCTGGTCACATCTCATAACCGGTGATTCCCGGACTGCTCCCTAATTATTTGGGAGATGTTGTATAGCATCAGTAATTATAGAGTTGATTTGAAAATGAGCAATCGGAGTTGCCATTTCAAAGGGAGCCGCACAGACGATGTGCGTTTGGACATCAAAGTCTCTTGGGAGCAGAGCCACCAGCTTCTACCTTCTCCTTCATCTCCAAGAGACTCCGTGCCGAGCTCCACCAGCCCTTGCCTCATTCCCGGGTCTAGAGTAGTTGCTGTTTAGTGGGGTGGAGTGTCCTTTATGAAAAATGCTCAGGGCCAGGAGTGTGGCGGGTCTGAGGTGTTTTCCGATTTTGGAACCTGTGCATATGCACAGCAAGGTGATGGAGGACGAGGCCCCCGAGACTGACCATGCGCAGGTGCACCTGGTGCACGCAGCATGGTGGCCATTTTACACATATTGATAATTTGGGTTAGGATATGAGTTTTCATGGTGTGGAATTCTTCATGAGTGACATCACATTCATGTTCAGAAAGCTCCAGATCTGGTGGTCTGGATCAGGATGCCCACAGCTGTGGCCCTGCCCAGCTCTCCTGTGTCTCCTGTGAGGCGCTGTCTTCCACCAGCCATGGCCCCCTCTTTTGGAACTTTGATGGAATGGAAGCCCCCATCTTTTATGACAAGAACCTCACACAGGTGCCCAAATCCCTGTCCTTTTGGGCTCCTCCAGAGCCATCCACTCAGTGGCCACAGGTGGGCTCCAGGGAGGCAGACAGACAAGTGTGGAGTGCTCCAACCAGCCCTGGACTTCTGGAGACATCGACCTACTTATCCCAATGTGTCTCTGCTTCTTGTTTGCAGAGTCCATGGGCCACCAGGACCACTGCTGGGCAGTGGCTCTGGTGGGCACAGCGAATGGCCACCTTGGGTATGTGGAGTCAGAAAGGCCCGGCCTTCCCCACAGGCCTCTGGTTTCTGCCTCGTGTTCTCTGTCCTGCCTGCAGATGCCCATCTCCACTGTAAATTCACCCACCAGGGGGAAAAGCCACCAAGCTCCTGCCCTGGCCCAGGGGACCCCACCGTGGCCCTCTGCCAGCTCTCTGCCTGCCCTGCCCCGGAGTCGCTCTTCATCTGCACCTTCACACTTCAGCACCTTGGAGAGCTGCCCAGCGAGAAGCCTGTGGGCTCAGCCTTGGACCCTTTCACACAGGCCGCTGGTGTTGGCCTCAACCTTGGCCCATGACAAGCCTGGGGACACATCCCGAGAAACAGGCCTTCTGCAGGATACAGAGGGTCACAGCCATCCTCCTGATGTGGTTGACTAGCGCAGGGTGCTCAGGTCGTGCGCTGGTGCAGAGCCTCAGAAGACATGTGCCAGGAAGCCCATGGGATCTGGGGGAAGCCACCTTCCCAGACTCAACACAGAGAGCAGGTGCCCTGAAGGAAGAGTGCTTCCCCTCCGCCCATCAATCAGAGACTCTCTTCTGTGACCAGAGCTGCTGTGAGGGTGGAGAGTCCAGCCAAGGCCTGGGAGGTCACCTGCCAGCCATACCCAGGAGAGCAGCCAGTGCCCAGAATGGCTGGGAGGGTGTGCACTGTACAGCT
Source organism: Marmota monax (assembly GCF_021218885.2). Lineage (NCBI taxonomy): Eukaryota > Metazoa > Chordata > Mammalia > Rodentia > Sciuridae > Marmota > Marmota monax. Next base: position 2,122 of record NW_026692187.1, read on the forward strand.
CCTGTTGGGCCCTGCCCAGCTCTCAGCCAGGGTGGGGCACCCGCTGTGCTGCTACTGTGCAGGGTGGGGCTCTCTGTCCTCCACCCACCTGTCTCCCCCAGGTGTACCTGCCCCCTCTGCTGTGCCCGGATGGACCCCTGGCCACCATGCAGGGAGGAGCAGAGGGCCCACCCACAGCCTCCTGTTGGAGCCAGTAGGGCAGAAGCCGACTGTCCACTGAGCCTTGCTGACAGCAGGGGGTGTGCAGTGCCTGCCAGCTCCAACTGCCATCACTGATTCATCCCTGGGGACACCAGGTGGGACGCAGTTCCTCTCTCACCGTCCCTGCAGGGGAGTCAGCACACTTGGCTCCCATGCAGGGGCAGGCTGTGGCAGGGGAGCCCCCTGTGTGAGTCCCATAGAAGCTGCAATGGGTATGTGTGTGTCTGTATGTCTTTATGTCTGTGTGTCTTTATGTGTTTCTTTGCATAGTGTGTCTGTGTGTGCATCTATGTGTGCATGTCTGTGTGTCTTTATGTCTGTGTGTATCTGTGTGTGTGTGTGTGTGTGCATGTGTATGTGGAGAGAGCCATAGCTCTGGGCTGCCCCTGAGGCGTCCTGGCTGTGGCCACTGCCGTCCATGGGTCGCAGCTTCTCTTCTGAGTGGGGGCTGGGAGCATCTCAGGGGCAGAGGACTTGCCTGGGAAATGCAAGGCCCCAGGTTCCACCCTCAGTACCACAAATAAGTAAATGAATGGAAGGGAGAGAATTGCAGCCTCCAGTGGAGTAGGGGACACCTCCTCACCCCCAGGAGGAGGCCTGCATCTCTGACCTCAGCCCAGAGGAGGACAGGGGAGCAAAGCAAAACACTAAACACTCAGAAGGAGACCCTTGATGGGCAGGAAGCCACGGTGCAGCCCACACACCCAGCACCCATGGGAGTGTGTGCACCCCAATACAGCAGGCTGACGAGGGGGGCAAAGGCTTGGGGGGCTGAAACATCAGTCAGCTGATTGCATGAGGTCACCAGTTTAATGAGGGAAATCAGTTGATTACATCTCCTGAAGGAGAAGAACACCCAAAATGACTGTGTAAAACTCCCAGTGAGAGAACCACACACACTGTCTCACACTCACACTCACACACTCATACACACTCACACACAATACTCTCACACTCACATACTCACACTCACTTTCATACTTTCACTCACACTCTCACACACATTCACACAACACTCTCTCACAACACACACTCACTCTCACACTCACACACACATACACAAACACACACACACTCACTCTCATACTCACACACACTCACACTCACACTCACTTTCATACTCATACTCTCTCTCACACACACACACACACACACACAGGTCAGAGAATCTGTCCCTAAAGCTGTTCCACCAGGACACTGGCCTCCTAAAGCAGTGGATGGGAAGGCAATGGCCTCATCCACCACAGCATGGTTTGTGGTCTTCTGTCCCTGTGGGTTGTCTGTGCTGGGGGCTTGTGACTTCCCAGGAAGTGGTCTATTCACCTGATTGTCACCACTGTGTGAGGGCATTTGCAGGTCCGCCCACAGGTTTTTTCACGTTGGTGAGGTCTGTAGTGTTGGCCCCTGTTTCAGTCCTGATCATCCCTGGTCTTCTTTCTTTTTTTCTGTTTTGTATACATTTTTCCTATTTTTGTGGTTTCAGCTTTAATAATTTCTGCCCATCTATTATTTCTCTCCTTTTCCTCAGTCTGGATTTGAAGGCGGAAGTTAGAGATTGGCTTATATCTTTATTCTCTTTGAGGTAAGATATTAATGCTATTAATTTTACTCTAAGAATGGCTTTAGCTGCTTCCCACAAATTGTCATAGGCTACATTCTAACTTCTCAATAATCTCTCTTGAGTCTTGCTTTGTGACCCTTGATCCATCCAATGGTATATGGTTTACTTTTCAATCCTTTGGTGAATTTCTTCTTGGTTTTCTGTTATTTTTTTCTGATCTTACTCCATTATGCACATACATGGTGAGATTTTGGCCCTTTGACCTCTGACGGAGGATATGGCTTCTTTGGCACCATGTGCCCTTGGAAAGTGCGTGCATCCCAGTTCTGGTAGTGGTGTTGCTCTCAAGACAACGGACCCCATGGCTGATGTGTTTTCCATCCCCGAGAAACCTGCTCTCTGTCTACCTCTTCTGTCCACTCCTGGGAGGAGTATTAAAGCCTTTGTCCAAAGTGCACAGGGGCTTGTTTCTCATTCCAACTGTGTGTTCTTTGCCTCAGCTTCTCTAAGTGCTGTTGCTGGGTGCATTCATGTCTAGGATGCTGGGTCTTCCTGGTGAGTCGGAATTCCATTGTCATGTTCTTTGTCTCTGGTGATTCTCTCTGTTGTGGTCTTATTTATCTGATGTTAGATCAACACACAGTGTGGAGATGAAGCCTCCCCTCTCACTACTCCAAGTCGTAGGCATCTTATCATTGCATCTACATCCATTGAAAGCCCATCAGGCAATGGGATAATTTTGCTTTCAATTGTCAAGAATAATTTAGAGAATTCAATGGGACAGTAGTCTATTGCATTTTTTCGATTATTTACCATTCCCAGTGATCCTTCCTCCTTCCTGATTTTCTCCAAGATTCCTGCAGGCATTATTTCCCTTCTGTCAGAATTACTTCCTTTATGAACAGTTTCAGAGCAGACCTGAGAGTGGATTCTCAGCTTTCCTTCATTTGAGCAGAGCAAAACTTCACCTTATTCTTGAAGGGATTTTCACTGTATTTAAATTTTGTGTGATCGTTTCTTCTTTCATCAGTTTTAAAATGTCATTTCACTTCTCGCTGGCTTCCGCAGGGTACAATGAGAAGTCTGCACTAAATAAAATTGTGTTGCTACAAGTAACACAGGCAATTTTTCTTGATGCCATCAAGACTCTTTCTTGTCTCTACACCTCAGCAGTTTCATTTTGATGTATTAGGTTGCAACATTAAGACTTCGGTTTAATAAAAGGAGCTTTGATTTGATTTAGGAAGTTTCTGAATGCAGCAGGGTGTATGCTTGTGAAGCAGCAAAAACCCTTCCTTAAATTTCTTTTTTTTCCAGACTAAAAGTAACTTCAGCAAAAGTGCAGTGAAAAC
>NW_026692188.1:0-26649 GCF_021218885.2 Marmota monax
GATATAACTCACTCAGTAGTAAGTACTTGCTTAGCAAGAATGATTCCCAGTACCATGAAAACTGTTTAAAAACAAAACAAAAAATGACTCCTTCATTTTGTTTGTCCTTTGCTCTGTCATTTTCCTATCTACCTGGTTAATTTTTTAAGTTTTAGCTTATAAGAAGTATTCCTGATCCCTGACACCATTCATCCTACATCTGTAATACTCTCCTCTCGGATTTGCTTCCATAACATCTCTCCCTTTCCCTCAATGGAGGGCAAAATTGATACCCTGTATATCCACCATTTTAGTCTTAACAGAACAAGTTGTAAGCATCTATTTCCAGTCTTCATTCCCACTAGATATAAACCCTGTTGAGGATTCTTGGTATACAGCTGTATTCCAGCCTCTAGTACTGTGGCTGAAATTCAGTAGTATGGCTGAATTCTCAACAAGTAGACAGTACTTTTTGAAGAAACACTTATTAGTGTTATTAGAACTTTTTTTTTTTGTACTGAGGATTGAACTTGGGGGCACTTGACCACAACCACATCCCCAACCCTATTTTTCACTTCATTTAGAGATAGGGTCTCACTGAGTTGCTCAGTGCCTCATCATTGCTGAGGCTGGCTTTGAACTTGCGAACCTCCCGCCTCAGCCTCCTGAGTGGCTGGGATTATAGGAGTGTGCCAAAGTGCCAGCTACGCTGTTAGTACTTTTCTTAAAGCTCTTATCTTGAGATCAATTTAATATTAATAAAACACTAAACAGAGTTTTAGTAGGTTTTCTTTATGATGAAATAAAATACAATACTAATCCTTTTTTCTCATACATGAAAATTTCAGACAGTACTATGTATAGTCCCCCCAACTCTTTATCCTTAATATTGAGAATAATCCTTCTAAATATAATAGAAACTAACTGTACAACCCTTTTCTCTCTCTTCCACTAAGTATAAGAGGGTAGGAGGCGAGTTATAAATATTAGGGAGATTTTATGGGAAACTACCAAAATGTTTAAATTTTAAATATCCCCTTTCTTTAACTTCTCACTGCTGATCAAACTGAAAAGTATAAATCCTTTTTAAAAAGTATTTAAGATATATGGGACCTGGTCTTCAAATTTTCTTATTTTGGCTCCTTGGAGAGGATATAAGCTTGAAACTCTGTATTTACAAACCCATAAATGGTTTAGTAAACCTTATCTCTTCTACTAATTTCTATCATATAGTTGTCAGGAGAATCAAATAAGATCATATGCATAAAAGCAACCTATAAACTATTATTTGTGGCTTTGTTTTCTTGGGGACAAGGCACTTATCTTGTAAGAACCCTAGAAAAACAGCATGAATAAAGCCAGATAATAGTTGTGTGGAAAGCAATTGACAATGGCAGGTCTAAGATTTAAACATTACATAGCCTCACTTGCTAGACTGGCCTTTGGTTTGGCATCAGAAATCCAACTGATAAACAGTTTCCTATAATAACATGAAACTTTTCATAGGTGCCCAGTGTAGCTTACTTTGACTAAACTATTTGTATGAATAATGTAGTTTATGCCGAACACCTATGTTTTTCGGAGAGTCTGAATTTTGGTATGTGCTATTCAGAGACACTTTTGTGACCAATTACCAGTAATCCTGGCACTGTAATTCAAACTGCCCATAGTCCCCTAGAGTTTGCTTTCTCCCTTCCTTCCTTTAAACAACAGAACTACCAGAGTTTTCAGAAATGTGGCTACCTGGCTACAGACTACACTTCCCAATTCTCTCATATATAAATAGTCATGTTACTAAGTCAAGCATTCAGAAAGGAATACGAGAGGAATTGACATGTGTAAATTCTAGGTCATCTCCTTAAAAACAAACTTCTTTTATCCTTACCTCTTCTCAATAGTTGGGAAACAACTACAGAAGACTTCTTGGGCTCCAAAAGGAAAGCCACATGTTAAAGATGACAGAATGTTATAAGTAACATTCTAGTTACTTACCAGGTTAGATTACTACATGACTTCATGCAACTGCACTGTCTACCTGCTAAGGACTATCCACCTACATTTTTTACTAACACATGAGAAATAGTTTTATCTTATTTTAAAGTTTAGCTTGTGTCCTGATATGTACTTAAACCAATCCAGGTTCACGTTGGAATCTTAATTCTTAAGCAATTCTTTCCCTTTCTAAGGTCAGAATCCACAGAAGACCACTTCCAACTCTATGATGCCAAATTTATTATTTCGAATGCCCTCTGTCAAACTAGACTTTAAAAAATTGTAATAATATTTTATGTAACCCAACAGATGCAAAACAATATCTTTCAACATCTATACAAAATGTATAAGATAGCTTAAATACTATTTTCATAATAAGAATCAGAAATCTGATTTGTATTTTAAATTTACATCACATCACCAGCCACATCTCAAGTACTCAGTAGCCATACCTGCTCAGTGGATGTGGAATGTGCGATAACCCTGATGTAGAACATCTTACAGAATACTATTCATAACAGAATACATACTTTTCAAGCATGTTATATTTTTAAAAAATGACCTCAAGCTTCTTATAAAAGAAGTCCAATCAAAATTTAAAAGAATCAGTATTATACAAATCAGTTTCAATAATACAATCATGCATCATTTAACAACATGTCAGTCAACAATGGACTGCACATATTGACAGTGGTTCTTTAAAATTATAATAGAGCTGAAAAATTCCCATTACCTAGTCAAAATACAATACTCAGGGGTTTGTGATGATGCTGGTGTAAACAACCTTACTGTATTGCCAGTCCTATAAAAATACAGCACATATAAGTATACCTGATAATCCTAATAAATGGTTTATGTATTTACTACACTTTTTATCTTTTATAGTCATTCTACTAACTAAAAAGTTTACTGTATGCTGTGCCGTGTTAACACTAGCAATAGCCTCCTTCTACATCTTTTTTTAAATATAATTTTTAGTTGTTGATGGACCCTCATTTTATTTATTGATTTATATGCAATGCTGAGAAATGAACCCATTGCCTCACACATGCTAGACAAGCGCTCTACTACTGAGTCATAACCCCAACCCCTTCTGCTATATTTTGACTTTACTACATTTCTTGATTACCTCAACAGGCCATGTGAAGTGACTGACACCATGTATACTTTTGTAAGTATAAACTATGTTTGTAAAACAACACATTCTTTGAAGTCCCATCACTAAGCAGTGTACGACTACACATAATTAGAAACTCTCAAACTTTATTCTTGTGGGTCAATTCAGAGTTTTTATTATGAATTTGGAGATTAAGCTTCATTTTTTATAGCCAGGTATTTAATACTGAGATAGTCTCAGGATGCTTAGTATAAACTTAAAACTCATAAATGTACATAAACACTTTATGAAATGGAGTAGAGCACAGTAATTAAGTGATTTAAATGTCAGCCAATTTACAAGTGTTAGTTCTCACATTTATTAATTGTACTGGTAAACTTTATAAAGATTAAGATAAATACCAATACTTATTTCATACAATTGTTATAAGGATTTAAAGGAACTTAATATTATTATGAAGCACTTAGCACAACACCTGGCATATTGTAAATACCCAATAAAAGGTAGTTAGATTTTATTCACCATGCCAAGCACAAAACTATGATTAAGGGAAGATATTAAAATATACTATTTATTCTGTGCTACAGAAATACTACCTTTGTAAATGTATATTTTTAATTATACATTAAAAAAACTTCTAAAGAATTAAAAGCAGTCATTACAGACCTGGAAGAGTCTATAATCAAATTAAGAAGATAGGAAATACACGGACATATTAATTATTACAAAATCTAATATTATGAACATAAAATATATCCTAAATTCTGCAGAAAACTCTATTTCTGAAAAGGCACTGTAATATGAGAGAGAGGCACAACACTGACCAGGACTTACAAAACAATACTAAAATGTAAACCCAAAGGTTGTATTCAGATATGTAAAGAAAGAACGCAAAAGTAAAATTCATACACTGAAATGATTATATCCAAATTATAAATTATAAATTTTTTTAGATCAGGGCTGGGGCTGGGGCTGAGCAAGCAGTGCACTTGCCTGGCATGTGTGAAGCACAGGGTTCAATTCTCAGCACCACATACAAATAAATAAAATAAAGGTCTATAACAACTAACAATTTTTTTTTAAATTTTCAGATCAAAGTCAAAATTAAACCCATATCTCTTAGATATGATTCCTCCTTTCCCACCATTCTGCTACTGTCAGGACTTTTTGCATTCTCTAGTCTCATAACAACTGCAATTGGTGATTCTCAGACCTCTGCTTCGAATCTTTCCCCACTATGTCCCATCTGAGATAACTTTCTAAAACACAAAACTCATTGTATAATACCACTGCTAGTTTCCAACTGCCCAGTAAACATATTTGAGCCTCAGCATTATACCAACCTCCCATTTCCTTTCTTTGCAATATCCTGACACTATCAATAATCATGAAACTTGCAGTATCCCTCCCTGAGACTATGCCTAAACTAAATTTAGGATACTTCCTCTAATAGAAATAGAAGTAACCTTCCATATGTACCCCCAGAATTATTTATAAGCTCTACTAGAGCACATTATAGTCATCTGCTTAACTCTTACCAGGCACTGTGGAATTATGAAAATGCAAAGATAGAGACAAAAATTCCTAATCAGATCCCCACTAATAATATAGCTGCTGAAGTGTCAGTCTCACAGCCTAAGTAAGAGCTCTCAGAGCAGGGATTCTTAATGTGGAGTTTACTTACTCATAAGGATCATTCAGTGTGTCAGTATACTTGGATGAGGAAAAATGCTCTCCTTACTTTCACGAACCTCCAACTACAATTTAACATTTACTTCTAAAGATACACAATAAGCCTTCGTGGTACTAGCAGTTGTACCACTGCTAGATCACTAGCAGGTGATCAATTTAACATTTATCACCAACAGGAATCATGGTCTCATTGCTACAGTTGATGCAGACATACTGGAAGTTAGCCCATCAATATTCAAAATTACAATACTTATTAGATCCCCTGATAGGTCTTGTTACTTAATGAGTTAATGCAATACATGCTACTATATCACAAATTTAATATTTTGACAACTATTTCAAAATAATGAGTTTCGTTTATAATCATATGTATTCTACTTTAAATATTTATAAACATGTTTTTCTGAGAAGAGACTCTTTAGGTTTTACCAGGCTGCCAAAGAGGCATCAGGCAGGAAAAATAAATTAAGAATGCAACTCTGTGTTTTGATTTCACAGCAAAAAATTTGTCTAGCTAATTTTGTCCAGAACAACATTTTGCTGAAGAAAAAGAACCTGATGATTTAGCCAGATTTTTATTATATTCTTTCTTCTTCTTCATCTTCCTCCCCTTCCTCCTCCTCCTCCTCCTCCTCCTCCATCATCATCATCATCATCATCATCATCATCCAGTGCTGGGCTGGGGATCAAATCCAGGGTATCTCTACCACTGAACCAAACCCCAACCTAAGATTTATTCTTAATAATATTTTAGTAATTGTGAGAAAATCTATTTAAAAGATTTCCTACTATCTTTTTCATCTGTAATTAAAGTGGACTAACACATTTAAAAATGTTGTTCTTGGGCTGGGGTTGTAGCCCAGCAGTAGAGTGCTCGCTCACCTAACATGTGTGAGGCCCACATATAAATAAACGAAATGAGGGTATTGTGTCCACCTACAACTAAAAAACACTTTAAAACAATTATAATTAAAAAAAGATGCTAGTCTCCTTTTCCTTCAGTCCCTCTATTTCTTTCCATAATACATTCTTTTCACCTGAGTTCTTTCCTCCATTCTTCCATTATCTTCCTCTCTCCACCATTTCTGTTCATTTCATACTACATTTTTATATTCTTCAACTTCATGCATATGTTAATAAACTGGAAATTGTAATAATTACAGACATTTCTTAAAATATAACATTAGTGGCATGTACTTTATAATGGACGCATCATTTTAAAATACACATTTTTGTTTCTTTCTATAGTAGGACTCTTGTCCTGTTTATTGTATTTATTGTGTTAGGATGCTTTTCTATTTATGCTGTAAATACCTCTTTTACATTCAAGTGAAAATTCTATAAAATGCATAAAATGTTTAATTTTATAGAGCATTTTGGATTAAACAAACAAAATAGAACCCTATCTTAGATCTTATTCTTTTATATGGGTTTAGCACAATGTCTGCCCCCCCCCCAAAAAAAGTGCTCAAAGTGCCACAAAATGTGAGAAAGAATCTTTTTTTTTTTTTTTTTTTTGTAGATGGACACAACACAATGCCTTTATTTTTATGTGGTGCTGAGAATCGAACCCGGGTCCTGCCCGTGCTAGGCAAGTGCTCTACAGCGGAGCCACAATTCCAGCCCATAAAATGTGTTTTAAGTCAATTATTATTTAACTCATTTGCATTTTCAAAAACAGGTCACAACAGCCTTATTTTTCAAAAAGGCAGTAAATATCAGATACAACATTTCATATCATACCTCTAAAAATGTAACAATGAACAAGCCTTGGGGAAAGACTTAAGAGTTCTAAATACACATCTGATTTTTTTCCCCATTATTTCACACTTTTTTCCATTATGTTTTGTAGATTTCTGAAATGTTCATTCACAAAGACTCTTCATTATTATTAAAGACCAATTCACAAAGGTCACTTCCAGAACAAAATGAAGTCATCTAAATGCTTAGGTCTGCATGTTGAAGGCAGAAAGCAAGGTTAGACAGCTGCTAAATACCAAGAAAAGAACAGAAACATAACTAAGGTTACCAGTAATATGATTTCTTTAAACACTTTAAAATTCTACAGAGACCTAGAATATTCAGTATACATCATGAATATTTTAAGAAAACAGTCACTAAAATTGAGTTTTCTACCCAAAGAAGATCTTTTCTGAAGGAGGAGTCTGAGAAGCTTCTAAAGCCACATAATAAACAATACTAATAAATGTTTCTTCATGTTCTCTCACTAAATTCTGAGAATCATAAAATATATTAATTTGTTATTTATTAATATTACATAGCCTTTATAAAATATCATCTGAACAAATACATTTAAATGTAATAGTTATTATTTCTGTGTTATATTAAAAATTGATTTAACCTAAGGTACCAGTTTTTTATAAGTATATGTGCAAGTAAAAATAATTATAATCTAAGAAAGACTCTAATACACAGTTCAGCTACAGTGGAACATTAGCGTTAATGTTTAGTATTCAGTTTCTAGTGCCAAACTACTATAAATAAAATATGAGACAGCAAACAAACCTACGTAATACCAACTGGTACTAGAAGACAACAGGGCTCACCCCCACCCACGGCAAACAGTTATTTTATTGTGCATGCCATGTTTTCAGAAAGCTGAATAATCTTTCCTCTGAGCTTTTAAAATTAACATGTAAACATATCAGTATGTACTCAACTTAAGATTTTGGCAGGAAGAAATGTAAAATATTAAGACACCTTTTATACACAAATATAACAAGACAGAAAGGATAAGAAATAGTTCATTTAAAAATAAAGTATATATCTATTTAATTTAACTGAATTTATAAAATATATTAAAGTAACATTCTTGGCAGTTCTTTCTACTCTCTAGGTAATTGCAGAATTTTATACTAATAATTTTAATTTGGTTCTTGTCAAAATTAATATGGAAAAAATGAATTTAGTAAGTATAAAATATTTCTAACCTATGATTTATAAGATATCTTTCCCAGTTCTAAAATTGAAATTCTGAGGTGTGTTATAATATTTAAGGAAAGTCAAATTCATAGCTAAGATCTACTTAAATTTCCTGTTAGTATAAAGCCAAAGAAAAGATAGTAGTTGTCCGCAGTTAGAGGTAAGCACAGGATCTATTTAATAGAGGAGTAGCAGCATGAAACAATTCTTTAGGGAACTGGAATTATTCAGTATCAGCGGTAAACTCCAAGAATCTGGTCATATGTAAAACTCATAGGACTACAAGTAAGTACATAAACAAATATGTTCACAGCAGCACCATTCACAAAAATAAAAAAGTAGAAAATAGTCTAAATTTTTGTCAGTGAATGAACATATACACACATAATATAATGGAGTACTCAGTTAAAAAGTCTTCTATGCTTTTAGCCACAAAACTGCTCCCTGACATCCACATCTGCTTTCTCTCTATGAATTTCTCTGTTTTGGATATTTTATATAAATAGAATCATACAACATTTGACTTTTTCTATCTGGCTTCTCTTAATATATTTTCAGGGTTCATCCATGTTGTTCCATGATCAGTATTCATTTCTTTTTATAGCTGCTAGTCTAAACAGTGTTATGGGTAAAAGCAATAGAAGACTTTTTAATAGTCTCCAGCCTCAGGAAACTTAGAAACTACCCGCAGAGATTATGCATATATCAAAAAAGAATATACGTATTTGATAATATGTGAGAGAAGGATCATATTCTAATTCTCATTTGCCAGTAGTTCTCAGAACCATTTGTGGACCTCTTTAAAAAAATCTTCAGTACGGGGTAAAAATGGGAGTCCATAACCCACTTGAATCAAAGTGTGAAATATGATTTGTCAAGAACTATGTAATGTTTTGAACAACCAACAATAAAAATTTTAAAAAATAAATAAATAAAAATAAAAAATAAAAAAATCTTCAGGTTATCCTACATGGAGTTCATTCTCAATCTTCTATGATAGGTTTTTGGATGTATGAGTCTTCTGGTTTGTTTTAAAGCTCTACAACGTGATTTTGAGGTACAGCTTTAGTTACCAAACACTGATTAGTTCTCTTATTTTCACATTTGACTTCTCAAAAGTCCTTTGCAGTTTGGGGTTGTAATGAGTAAAGCTGTTATGAACATTTTTTTGTGCAAGTGTTTTGGGGAAGATATGTACATATTTCTGTTGAAATATATATCAGATTGAATTTATAGGTCATAAGATGGGTATATATAGCTTTATTAGATTCTGTCACATTATTTTATAAAGTGATTGTAACAATTTTCACCCTAAAAGCTACATAGGAATGGTTAACCACTGAGCCCCATCCCCAGCCCATATTTTTATATTTTATTTAGAGACAGAGTTTTGCAGAATTGCTAAGTCCCTTATTAAGTTGCTGAGGTTGGCTTTGAACTCGAAATCCTCCTGCCTCAGCCTCCAGAGCCACTGAGATTAAGGCATGCACCACTGTGCCTGACAAATAATTAAATTTTTAAATGGGCAAAGAGTTGGACCCTTTACACTTTTACAGAAGATATATAAATGGCAAATAAAAAATAAATCAACTCAACACTAGGCATCAAGGAACAGCAAATGAAAATTACAATGAGATGCCATTTCACACCCAAAGGACTCACTAAAATTAAAAGACGGATAATAAGTGATAACTGAATTTTCATATATACTGTTCACAGCAACATTAGTCACCAAACTAAAAAGGATACAAATATTCATCAATGATAGTGTGGGTAGGTGAACTATACATAATAGTAGGTAAATATATACATAATATGTGTTCTGTAAGACATAATAGTCTCCCAAACTGGAAATAATCCAAACAACCAACTGATATAGGGATAAACACATTTTGCTATATCAATATAATGAAATACTGATTTTCAATAAAAAGCAATGAGCTGGGGCTGGAGTTGTGACTCAGTGATAGAGCACCTGCCTAGTATGTGTGAGGCCTTGGGTTCAATTCTCAGCACTGCATATAAAAATAAATAAAATAAAGGTTTGTCAACATCTAAAAAAAAAATTTTTTTTTTTTTTTTAAAAGCAATGAGGGCCCCCTTGGGGAGGGGTAAGGGATTCAGTGATGTTCTCGTGACCGGAAACTCAACTTCAGCGGGGAATGTCCCACACACCCAACACAGGGTGTTGCCCAGGCTAGCCTCATATTTGCCATCCTCCTGCCTCAGCCTCCCTAGTAGCTGGGATTACAGATAGGTACCATTGTGCTCTGTGATTCTTTCTTTCTTTTTTTATCTTTACCCCTTTGATAAACTATCTCCAAATAATGTTATAATCTGAGGTACCTGGAGTTAAGTTGCCAACATGTTTGTTTGTTTATGCCAGAAATTGAACCCAGGGGCACTGGACTACTGAGCCACATCCCTAGGCTGTTTTATTTTTTTATTCTTAGGGTCTTAGGATCTTGCTAAGTTGCTGAGGCTGGCTTTGAACTTGCAATCCTCCTGCCTCAGCCTCCTGAGCTGCTGGGATTACAGGCATATGCCTGGTTCAACATATGTTTTTGAGAGATATAATTCTGCTGCAGTCCGGCTGCAGCAAAATAACCGGAGGGTGACAAACAACTTGTGTACCTTGATACAGCAGGAGTAGGAGCCGTTTATTGTAGGACAGCAGCAGTATATATACATTCCACACAGCTTATCTAATTAACATAAACTCGATACAGCAGTCAACCAATAAGGAATCTCCACATTTAATGGCTCGCTGGCGGTACTTTACAAACCACTCCCTCTGGCAAAATGCCAGGCGCCATCCAGACTTGTTTACAGACTCTAACATTTCCCCCTTTTGTTTAATTTAAATAACGGCCATAGTGGTTTTTACACAAACACCATAAATAATCTGCTACAAGCAGAAGGGGAGGATACAAAATGCCACAATACCAAGCCAATTGATGGCTCCATGCAAGAAACTCTTGGAAAAATTATACCAGCAATGACACTGTTAGCAAAGATACTGAGTTACAATTTGTTGTAGATTACAGTTTGTTGTCTCAGTCCAGGTAAAGCAGTATCTCAATAGATTAACTCACAGTCCAGGTAAATCACAGTCCAGGTAAGTTCTGCAGGCAGCTAGCTTAAATCACAGTCCAGGTAAGTCCTGCAGGCAGCTAGCTTGATCCCAAGTCTCCTCCAGTTCTCAGCAACACTGGAAATACTTTCACCTTTGTCTTCACTGGCACTGGCATGAAGGTAGGAACTCCACAATGATGTTCCAGCAGGCGCTAAGAAAACAACCTTCTGAACAATTTAGTATATTATCTCAAGGTTTTTTTACATTTGAAATAGGACTTAATAGTGCTCATTACTCATTAGCTTCCAGGTGTGGGAGAACCATTGTAGTTACTGGCCTTGGAAATGATCAAACTTCAGGGACGAAGGCCGTCTTCCGCCTGCATAATTCAGTCCATGACAAGGATGTTCTAGTCACTATTACTGTGAGTAGATTACCTCAAAATTTACTGACTTAAATCCACCATTTTAACATGTTGACACATTCAACATGTAATTCGGGAACTCAGACAAGGCATAGTGAGGATCTTGTCCTGCCTCATGATGTCTTGGGCATTATTTGATGCTGAAGATGACTAGACGCTCGGGGCTGGAATCATCTGGTTGCATTTTTCACTCAGATGTCTGGTTGCGGATGATGCTGGTGTCAGCTGGGACTTCAGTCAGGGCTGTAGATAGGGCAACTACTTGTGGGCCTTTCCTTGTGGTCAGGCTCCAGGCAGCCTCAGGCCATTGGGACTTATTATGTGTCAGCTTTGCTTCCAAAGGGAATGTTTTGGCAAGCAGGGGGTGGAAGCTAGACCACCTCTCATGACCAAGCACTGGGAGTTGTTGTTTTACTTCCTTTTCTTGCCTTTTTTTTTTTGTACTGGAAATTGAACTCAGGGGTGTTTTTTACCACAGAGCTACGCCCCTTGCCCTTTTTCATTTTTTGAGACAGAGTCTTGCTACGTTGTTGAGGCTGCCCTTGAATTTTCAATCCTCCTGCCTCAGCCTCCTGAGTCACTGAGATTGCAGGTGTGCACCACCACTCCTGGCCAAACTACTTCTACTACCTTCCACTGGCTAGAAGGGCAAAGGGGACGGGAACTTAACTCTACTTCTTGAAAGTGTAGTAAATGGTCTAGAAGAGTATGTCAAGTGGAAGATATCACAGCCATCTTCAGAAAAAGCAATCTGTCTCAAGTGATGGGCCTGACTTCTTTACAAATCAAACTATTTCAGATCAGACTCCTTAACCATGACTCCCATTACCAAACGATCCATTCCTCACAGCTTCTGTTCCTATCGATGGTGAAGTAAAGTAGAAACTTTGTTATCATCCCTGATGACAGCATGCTGTAGCCGGCATGCATCAGCGTACGGTTGTAGATTAAAAACCACTACTTAATGAAGCACTGGAGAGACTGTGAGGAAAACAAGAAGCAGAGTACATCCTTCCTAAGGAGCAGAGGATCCAGAGCTTTAGTGTCCAGGGATTTGTTGGACATTTACTCTGCACCAGGACAATCATTTGTTGAGAATTCAAAGTTGAAGAATGCAGTGTGAATAGTGGCTAAAACCATCGGGGTTTGTCAGCTTTGATCACCATCAAGATCATCATCATTCCCTAGAATTGGTTCCTGCTATATAGTTTAAGGCTAAAAATACGGCCATGGCACACTTGACAATGAATTTGGCAGTTACTGAGAAAGTTAAAGAAGCATCACTACCAATCCCATTCCTAGATGTTTCCAAGTGAAGCAAAAACCTATGTCCACAGAAATGCCTGCTTGTACGTATTTATTAAAATTTTATTAATAATCTTAATGAACCCTAATGTCCCACAGATAAGGAATGGATAAACAAATAGTGGTGCATACACACAGTGAAATACTATTCAGCAGCAAGAATGAGGAAGTACTGACATATGCAACAATGGTTGATCATGCATGTGCTAAGTGAAAGAAGTCAGTCTCAACATATATGACATTATAAGATGAAACCCTAAGGACATAAAACTGATCAGTGGTTGCAGGGGCTGGGTGTGGAGTAAGAGCTCATTTCCAACGGTCATTGGGGGAAATTTTGTGGATGACAAGTTACATTCTGTACCTTGATTTGTATGGCTGCACACACCTGTGGACATTTGTCAAAAGTTGCAGAAATACACAATAAAAACGATAAATTTAAAAAAAAGCAATAAGCTGCTAAAACAAGCAGTAACATGGATGAATCTCAAAAAAAAATGCTGATGAGTGAAATAAACAGTAATAAAAGAGTATTTAAGATTTCATTTACATGAAATTTTAGAATAGGCAAAATTAATCCATAATGACAGAAAACAGACCAGAGATTTTCTGCAGTGTGGCAGGGTAGTCAGGGTGGTAACTGACTATAAATGGGTATACAGGAACTTTTGGGAGTGACACAAAATTCTATATTACCGATTACAGTACTCATTATACAGCTGTACACAGTGATTAACAATTCATATAAGTATATTTCTTTAAAATGTACCAGGGATTTGTCTCAGGTAAGGTCATAAATGCAGATGCAGACACACAGAAATGATTATAAGGAAGGAAGACATTTAAACTCAAATTTCTCTAGAAAGAAGAGGCATATCACCCCATACTTAGCCACATAGGGAAGTACCACAGTTGGTTAGGAAGAGTCAGGTAAACGTGGCAAGGCCCACTACTTTGGTTTTCATGGGAAAGAATGGACAGGACAAGTAAGAAAACTGAGCAGGTTTAGGATTGGCTAGCTTGAATAATTTCAGTGGTCACCAGGGTATACAGATTACCTGGATGCTTGATATCTGGCCTTGCAGTGACTACAGGAGCAGGGCAGTGGCCCAGACATGTAAGGAGATATAGCTGGGGTACAGGGCTCTAGATAGGTTGTTTGCATGTGAAAGGCATCTTTTGCTATCTCTAGGAATTAGCTTGTAGAAGGAAGTCTCCAGGACAGGCAAGGCTCCAGATGTCAAAATATTGGCAAAGCAGAAAATAAGTGGGCATGATTAATACATATGTACTTAAAAAGTTACGGCTTGTCAAATGTATTGTATTTCAATAAAGTTGATCTAAAAAGAAAAATAAATTTTAAGAACAAAGATATATCATAAACTAATTAACTAAAAAAGGTAACCAGGACACCCCACCCCACCCCCCAAATTTTTTTTTTTTTTTTAAGAGAGAGAGAGAGAGAATTTTTTTAATTTTTTTTTTTTTTTTTTTTTTAGTTTTCGGCAGACACATCTTTGTTTGTATGTGGTGCTGAGGATCGAACCTGGGCCACACTCATGCCAGGCGAGCGCGCTACCACTTGAGCCACATCCCCAGCCCTAAAATTACTAGTTTTAAAAGGAAAAGAACCAAAAACAGTTCTAATTTTCTATAATGGAAACATGAGTTAAATCTTCAATTACTGCAGGATATGAATTTTACTAATTAAAAACTCAAAAGTGGTCAGTAAGATTTGGTTTTTCTTTTCAGTTGTTTTTCTACATTTTATGCAATCATCAATGGGCCCTGTACTCCTAGAGCATCTAGCTGAAGGTGTCATCTTTCCTCTTATTTTCTTGTCCAGTCATCCTAATCCCCACCTGCACATTCAAGTCTAATATAAACGGTCTGGAGGAAGGCCCAGGCACCAGAATATTTTAAAGCTTCCTGATAGGTTTGTTTTTGTTTGTTTTATTGTGTTTTTTGATGGTTTATCTGTTTTTTTGTTTTTCTGTTTTTGGTGCTGGGGATTCGTACATGCTAAGCACCTGCTCTATAACTGAGTTCACTTCTAACCCCTTTACATTTTTATAAGGCACACTAGTTTCCATAGACCCACTACAAAAGTTAAAAAAAAAAAAAGAATTAAAAAACTAGAGATCTTAAAGTGAGTAATCAAATATTTCCCGCTTATAGACATAGAAAAGTATATAATTCAAAGCACAAGTGATAGGCTTCCAGCCAACTGATCTGAAAAGAAATTACTTGGCCCAAACTATTAATACCATTGGACTGGCTTCTAAGACTCTGAAGACAATGAGTTTCCCTCCTACTCTGGAGCCTTGAAACTACAGCCCAGAAAACACATCATGTAAGTTCCTATTATAATCTCTCATATATATATCCCTTGTCATATATGGAAGAGTTTCTCTACTAGAATACATATAAGGGAACATGTATGAGTCAGAATAGACTAGGATATACTATGGCAAAGACAGGAAGAAAAAGAAGGAAAGTGAAAGGAAGGGTAATAAGGAAAGAAAGAATCCAAACAGTAGCTGAACACATAAAATTTCCTTCCCACCTCAGGTCTAATTTAATAAGCCCAGTTGCTGCAACATCCTTCTAAAAGGTGAGTTAAGAATGTGGGCTATTCTTTTCTTTTTCTTTTTTTTTTTTTTTTTTTTTTTTTGAGAGAGAGAGAGAATATCTTTTTCGTAGATGGACACAACATAATGCCTTTTTATTTTTTATTTTATTTTTTTATGTGGTGCTGAGAATCAAACCCGGGTCCTATGCGTGCTTGGCGAGCGGTCTACCACTGAGCCACAATCCCAGCCCAAGAATGTGGGCTAAAATGATAGATGGTAGCATACCAAGCTTCAGTCCAGAAAAAATACAGGTAAATGTTATTTATAGCTAACCAGCCACAATAGTAACATGGTCATGTCTGAGTATAAGAGGTGGGAAATAGGGAAAGGAACATGAAAATTCATTGAGAAGTTAACTGCCTTCGCATTGGAACTGATGGGCCATAGGATATGGGCATTTTCTATTTCATTAAGTGATGCCAGTTTACTTTCCAAAAAGGCTGTCCCATGAAGATTTTAAGAGGGTTCTTACTGTTCCACATTCACGTTAAAATCTGGTACCATCCAAATTTGGTGCCTTTGACAAACTTACATCAATTTATTTGCATGTTTCTCTTTCCCTAAATATGTTGGCTGTGGTTTTAGTAGATACTCTTATCAAACATGACCTAAACATTACAAGATTAAGGAAATTCCATAATTTTATCATAAATGGGAGCTGAATTTTATCAAATGAATCTGCATCAATCAACTAATCTTCTGTTTTCTTCTTTTAATAAATAATAAAAGCAATTAATACACAATTCAATGCCAAATATTAAAAGTACTTTACTTATGCTAATTCACTTAATTCTTCCAACAAATTGTCAAAGTATTATTTCATTAAATAGATAAGGAAACTGAGATATACATATTTAATTACTTGCCCCAAGTCGTACCAGTTAACAAAACTAGCATTCAAGACAAATCAAGATGTAGGTTCTTAATTTTCTGTATTAACCCATTTTCTGTTGGTAATAACACAATATCATAGTCTGAGTACATTATAAAGAGAAAAGGCTTACTTGTTCATGGTTCTGGACAAAGGGCAAGGGGCTGAATTTAGTGCTGGCCTGCTTGGTGACAGAGTCGTAAGGCAGTGAAGGCCTTCCTCAAGATAAGAGATAGGAAGCACACAAGTGAGTCTTCTTTCTTTTTATAAAGTCATCAGTATTCAAAATGGCTCCTTCTTAACTTTATCTAATCCTAAATTACCAAATATCATAACTCTAAACACCACATTTAGATTATGTTGCCATCCTCTAATATCTCAAAGTGGGGATTAAACTCCACTATCAATCTGAAGAGACAAAATACATTCAAACCACAGCAGGTTCCATCTCTCGTTACCCATCAGGCTTTCAGAAATTGCTCAGTTCCCTCATCTGATTTATAGGGATAATATTATCTACCTTGTAGAGTTGTTTTAAAAATTAAATGAATTAACATACCTGAAGTCCTTAAAGTTCTTCCCAACACATAAGCAATAAATAGTTTGCTATGAAAATTAATAGCATTTTTTTTATCTTGGCTTATCTGTAAAAATGTTCCATTTTTATTCTTAATATTATTTATCTAAACTCCCATTTCTTTTCCTTTATAGTTTTTTACCAGGTCCAATATATCTCAAAGAAAGTTTTCAGTTTTTTATTCTCTCTACTGTATACTTGTTTTTTATTTGGTTAATTTTGGCTCTTAGCTCTACCGCTTCTATTTTTGAGCAGTTTTATTCTGTTTTCCCTTTTCTAACTCCTTAAATAGAACACTCAACTCATTTGACTTAGAACCTTTCCACTTCTTTTAATAAACAGTACAAAAATTTCACTGTCAGTAAGGTTTCAGCTACACATCAAGTTTTGTAACATTATAATTATTATAATTTAATTCTAATTGTTTCTGAATTCCATTTACTGTTTCTTCTCCTTTGATTCATATGCTATTTTTCCAACTGTTCTATGAAAAGGAAGAAAAAGATCTAAGTTTCTGCCAACTGCCAAGGTCAGATTTCTATATATGTTAATTATGTCAAATAAGTGTGTTGTTTTGTTTTTAAAATATTTTTTATTCATAAATATTTTTCCTTTTTGATCTTCAATAGTTAAGAGAGATAACACCCCCTACAATAATAGTGGGCATGAATACAATTTTTGCTTTACATATTTTTAAAACAGTTACATATTTGTAACTTTATGGTAAATTATACCTTTTGTCATTTCATTTACCATTAATAATTTTTTTGGTTTTAAATCTGTTTTATTTGATATGAGTGGAGGTAGACTCAGCTTTCTTTTGGTTATTTGTCTAGGTATCTTCTCCTAATCTTTTGTTTTCAACTCTTTCCATACTTACATTTGTGTATCCTAGGGATTTATGTATTTTTTTAACAGCAGCTATGCAGCAGGAGTTTATTTTTTCCAGCCTACCAACTTAGTGTCTTAACTCTATTAATATGATTTTTACTATGCTGAAATTTATTTCTACTATCTTCTTCTGCTGCTTTGCCCTTGTTCTGTGACTTCTATTTCTATATTCTTTTGACTAATATTTCTCTAGTCCATTTCTCCTCTATTTATATCATTGCAAAGTTCATATCATTGCCCCTTGGTACTCATAGAGAATTGATCTAGGGTCCCCTTCGGATACCAAAATCCAAGGATACTCAAGTCCCTTTGTAAAAGGGTACAGAATTTGCATGTAACCTACTGCACATTCTCTTATATACTTTAAATCACCTCTAGACTACTTAAAATACCTAATAAATATAAATGCTATGGAAATAATTGACATACTGAAAAAAAGTCTATACATGATCAGTACAGACATTTTTTTTCAAATATTTTCAATCCATGATTGGTTGCATCCATAAATGTGGAGCACATAGATATGAAGGACTGACTGTAGGTACTCTTCCCACTACCTGCACCCCTGATACTGGGAAGTGAACCCAAGAGCTCTTAACCACTGAGCAGCCCTTTATTTTGAAACAGGTCTCACTAAATGCTAAGGCTGACTTTGAACTTGAGATCCTCCTGCCTCAGCCTCCAGAGCCACTAAGATTACAGGCATGCACCACTGTACCCAGCTGACTGTACTGTAACCTTGAAAATTTTAATGTGCAGACTTTATGCTTTTTTAAGTTAATATTCTTATCTTCCTATCAAAAGATAAAGAAACTTTAGAATGGTTTAATTCTACTTCATTCGCTCCACCTCAGCCTCATACATGTTCTTTACCATTTCTTTTTGTATCTCAAACATTTTTCTAATAATACATTCCCTCACCTTCTGTCTTAAGAACATACATGAGTGCATGCATGCATATATACATACACACACAAGCTATTTTTTCCTAACTCTCAAATAAGCTCCACTAGATATGTTGACTGTGGTTGTTTAAGGCTAGGAGAAGATGGATGGCAGAAAGTAGGGTTTTTGGGAGTTACTACTGATCAGTGTAATTGCTGAGTTATATGGTAGCTCCATGTTTAAAATTTTGAATAAATACCAAGTTATTTTCCAAAGAATCCACTGAATATCTCTGTGGTGCTAAGAAAAAATATCAACCTAAAATTGGCATCTAGTAAAACCTGTTTCCTTTTTAGATGATGAAAATGCTCTAAAATCGATTGGGTTGTTGTTGGCTTGCACAACTTTGTGAACAACTAAAAACAACTGAATTAAACACTTTGAATGGAAGAATTGTATGGTATGTGAATTATATCACAATAAAGCTTTGTTTATTTTTAAAGTAGGCATGTTTTGTTTTCATTCTTTCCATACCTGCATTTATGTATCTTAGGGATTTATTTATTTTTTTAACAGCAGCTATGTAGCTGGAGTTTATTTTTTCCAGCCTACCAACTTAGTGTAGGCATAAGAAATGAATGATACCACTTATACTAACTGTAGTTTTATTAGCTACTTTTAAAATTGAAGGTCACAGAGCTAAAACTATAGTCAACAGAATCACAATAGCTTGAAAACATCATTACTTCCTAAACTTCCAGGCACTATCTATTGTTTCAAAAATTTCTTGATATTGTATTCTCGACTATGTGGACCTAACTAATTTTTCACAAATACTATATTCATGCCAATCTATATTCCCAAAATTCCTTGAATGTACCTATAATTTTCCACCTTTATACTCTGCTCATATTGTTCCCAACCACTTCTGTTCTTTCCTTATCTGTATGTCTAAATCATAACTTTTCTCCCTCTAGCTAAAGAAAATCTATCCTGATTTGACTATAGCACTTCAAACTTTTTTTTTTTTGGTACCAAGAACTGAACGCAGGGGCACTTTGCCACTGAGCTACATCCAGCCCTTTTTATATTTTATTTTGAGACAAGGTCTTGCTAAGTTTCTTAGGGCCTTGCTAAATTACTAAGGGTGGCTTTGAACTTGAGATCCTCCTGCCTCTGGGATTACATACAGGCTTCACTGCACCCAGCAGCAGTTCACACATTCTGACACCTCAGTTTCTTTACCATAATACATTTTACCTCATGTATTAGGCTTTGAGTTTCTTAGCATCTATCTTTTTTCATCTTCATATCTAAGCTTGACAAAATGCTTTTAAAATGGTAAATCTGAGGCTGGGGCAGTGGCTCAGTGGTAAAGCATGTGTGAGGTACTGGATTTGATCCTCAGCACCACATTAAAAAAAAAAAATAAAGGTATTTAGTTGTTCATCTACAACTAAAAAAAAAATGTTAAAAATATGAAAAAGAAAATGGTAAATCTGTAAAATTGCACTATTTACTGCAGTCAAAGCAAAACTGATGTCACGGCATACTTTTGCATGGTTTACATAAAAAGGTCTGGTTTCATTTATATTCTCTACATGGTTGAGGATAAATATATTGAAATTAAATGTGCAATTTAACATACATACAATCTGTATTACATAATATACTGAAGAAGGTAATCTGTATATAGCTTGGGAACTATCACATAGCATACACTCCTCCTAACATAGAAATGTTGAAGAGAAACTATCAAAGTATTTAGTACTTGACCACCATAATACAAATATACAGGAGGGCTGGGGTTGTAGCTCAGTGGTTGAATGCTTGCCTTGCATATGTGAGGCACTGGGTTTGATCCTCAGCACCACATAAATAAATAAAACAGATATTGTGTTTACAACTAAAATATTGTCCACAACTAAAAAAAATATTTAAAAAAAAATACTCATAGGAGCCCTCTTCTTACAGGAAACAGTTAAAAATAACCTTTAAATTGGAAGTAATTCCCAATCAATAACAGAAAACATTTTTGTATATTCCCACAACAAACTATCACACAGCAACAATTACTATAACATGGGATAATATGGACAAATTTGAAACACATGGAAGAGGGCAAACATAAGAGGAAGTACATGATTATAATATGATCTCATTTACACAGTTAAACAGAAAAAACTAACCTACAGTGTTAAGAAGTCATGAGCTGGGGTTGTGACTCAGTGGTAGAGCGCTCGCCTAGCACATGCAAGGCTCTGGGTTTGATCCTCAGCACCACATAAAAATAAATAAATAAAGGTATTAAAAAAATCGCAAAAGAAATACATGCTTTTGGGAAAAAAATAAAAAATAAATTAAAAAAAAGAAGTCAAGATAATGGTTGCCTTGGAGAGAGGTGACAGAAGGCTAAAAAAGGAATGAGATAGGCTTCTAGGATACTGGCAATGTTTCTACATCTGGGTACTGATTACGTAAGTGTTTTTACTTTGAGAAAATACACTGAGGTATATGTTTATGATTATACACTTTCTTGAATACATGTTTATATTTTAACAAAGTATACTTTAAAAAGAGGAGGAACTGGGGCTGGGGCTGGGGCTGGGGCTGAGGCTCAGCGGTAGAGCGCTCGTCTAGCACGTGCGAGGCCCTGGGTTCAATCCTCAGCACCACATAAAAATAAGCAAAATAAAGGCATTGTATTAAAAAAAAAAAAAAAGAGGAGGAATCAAATAACAGCAATGGGATAAATTAAAGAAAAAATAAACTATTATAAAATATTTGGAACCTGCTGCTGTTTCCTCTTACAATTGTCAGTTGAACTTGCTAATTTGCATCCCCTTTGAATTCTTTCTAGGCCTTGAAAGGCTCTGTAGCTCAAAATCAAAGCAACCATCTCTGCAATCCAGTTTTTATGATATTGGAAAGATTACATTATGTTAGCTTAAGTTTCATGAGGTAAATGCATAATAGAGAATAAAGGACAATTCAATTAATTATTTAAAAATATACTAATTCAAAAGTACCATTAAGTCTTACGTAAAATGGAGGAGGGAGTATTCAGGTAGAAAGATATATAAATGGCTATTCATTGTAGTATTATTTTTAACAGCTTACGCATGGAAAACAACCAAATTTTATCAATTAAAAGTTCGTTAAAAAACTATTATACCCACGCAGTAGATTACCCTGTAGCTGTTAAAAAGAATGAAGAAGGGCTAAGGGTAGAGCTCAGGGCTAAAGTGTGCAAGGCCTTGGGTTCAATCTCTAGCACTGAATAAAAAAAAAAAAAAGTGAAGATTATCTCTATATATTGATAGAGTGATCTCTATTATCTATTAAATTAAAAAAAGGAAAGTATAAAATAATTTAATAGAATACTACCTTTTCCATAAGAATGGGGAGATGATAATATTTACTAACATTTTCAAAAAGAAACAATGAAAATGAAAACTAAATAAAAATGGTTAGTACGGTGAGGAAGAAAATGAGAGGAGACAGGAATGGAGGCTAGAATTACTAGGTTTATTTTGATTCAAAGTTTTGGTGTTGGAATTATATATGTTTTAAAAATTAAAACAAAAAGCTGTCACAGAAAAAAATTAAAAAATATTATATATTCTATTCATTTGATGACTTAACTACACTGGAAAGAATTATTTCAAGAGGCTTTAGAACAAAGGATAGAAACTAAAACCAAAAAAGCATTTCAATGATACAAACTACATCCAATGGTTTTACAGCAAGTAATAACACTGGTAGTGTTATTCTGAAACTATTACATATGTTATAAAATACACCAGTAAGTAAGTACAGTGCTGTTAGAAAACAAAATTTTTAGCAGAGGAAACAGAAATAAGACGTTTTAAAAGTCAAATTTAATCACTATAAAATTTAATTAGAATTGAAAATATCAGTAGTTGCTTTTTAATTTTTAGAACAATAAAAATATGTCTTAGCTTTGTCCTCTGAAAAGACATAGGAATAATGATGACCAGTGACAATAATGAAAACCTCTAGAATATAGGGAATGGTCACTAAATACTATTAGTGCCAAAAGGAGGTGGGATCCTTGGGGAAAAAAAACAAACAAAAACAAACATCTGGTCTAGGGAGATAGCTCACTTGGTAGAGTGCTTGCCTCGCATGCACAAGGTCCTGCATTCAATCCCCAGAACCACAAAAAAATAAATAAATAAATATCAACCAAAAAAAAATCTCACTGGTAATCTCTGAAAGTTGCTAGAACACCAAGTCATTATTTTGAAAAACTGGTAAATAAAAATACTGCCTCTCCTTCAAAAACTAATTTTAGAAAAAGACAATTAGCAAATAATTTGCAGAGCCTAATGAAATACTAAAATAGAGATCTCAAAGTTTAGCCCCCACACGAGCAACATTAGAACTAACTAAAAAACTTATCAGACATACAAGTTCTTAGGGATGGAGCCAATCATTCTGAGGTTTTCCAGACCTCTAGCTAATTCTGATGCATACTAAAGTTTGAAAATCACTGACATAATTAATAATTATCAGTGGTGGTTAAAACGATTAAGTGAAAGGATGATGGCCAACCTTACAATGAAGGGGATCAGGATACCACCACCTGAACCTACTGATCAATCTTAGAACCACTAAAAATGGGACAACCTGAGATTATGTGCTTCCTGTTGAAATGTAATACCAACTTAAAAGCACCAACAATGAAGCAGTCTTGGGAAAAAACAACAAACAAAACTATCTGAATACAATCAAGCCTCTAAATCTAACTTCCAAAGAAAACAATAATGATGATGATGATGATGATGATGAAGAAAAGATAGAGAGAGAGAACATACCTTGAGGAGGAAATAATAGCCAAATCCAAATTACAGAACATTTTACAGTCAAACTAATACGATAAACCTTATTAGGATCCTACTTGAAACATACAACTATAAAGAAACATTTCTAACACAATCTGGGAAAACTTGGCATGAACTAATTATTAAATATTAAACAATGTTCATTTTTAAACATTTTTTAGAGACTCATTCACATAGTTAAAAGTGAAAAGACAGAGGATGTCTACAATTTGCTTTAACACACTTCAACAACAACAAAACAAACCCATAAATAGTATTCATATTTTGAATAAAGTGGGGAAAGGAATTAAAACAAAAATCAAAAAATGCTGATGTTTGTGATATCTGGCTAATGGTAAATGTTATTGTATACTTCCTTTACTTTTCTACTTGAAACTTTTTATAATAAAAAGCATTCAAGATTTTCAGGAAATCAACATTAAAGTGCACTGATTCAAATCCCACTGAAATGACACAAAATGATATACATCTATATGTCTTTTTTAAAAATTATGAGTGTAGAATATAGAATTCCAATAAATATTTGAAAGATGAAAACTAGCAACTGATTTTTCAAAAACAGAACTAACAAACTAAATATCTATATGGGAGCATCAATGCTGAACCAAAGGATTCCTCCCCTTAGAACACTTGGGAAGCAAAGACCTTGGAATGTGGAGGAGCCTCACAAGTATAAAAGTTTACATATTATTAAACAACGGGTTAAACTAGAATTTAATCCTTAAAAGGGATTTGAGGAAGCTACGCAGTATTACTGAAAAGTGTCTTTCCACCTAATGAGATAATCTGGCAATTTCTTAGTTTTGTATCTTTGGTTCAATAAAAATATCTCAAAATATTATGTGACCACTTGATGCTGAGTCTGGATTTCTATATAATAAATCCTTCTGCCAAATGCAGGAGTTGCAGACTTCACCAGTGGAAAACATGAAGCAAAGAAGTAAGTAAAACAGTCCTGGTGTGGGAGCATTTTTGTATAGGAGTTCTGTCTTAATGAAAGTGTCAGAACAGTAACTATACTCCTAGTTATAGTATCTTCCCTTCAAAAAAAATGTACATACACGTGTGTATATATATGTGTGTGTATATATATATACATTATACATACATATATTTATTTATTTTAGTTGTGGATGGATTTTTTAAATTCATTTATTTACATGCTGTGCTGAGGATTGAAACCAGTGGCTCACACACGCTAGGCAAATGTTCTACCACTGAGCCACAATCCCAGCCCCCTATAGTATCTTCTGAGAGAACCTGCCAACTGCTTCTGAGCAATAATTTTGGCATTATTTACTATCTGCCTTCTGATATATCTCCTCAACCAAAAAAGAAGAAGCTGGGTGATTAAACAAAACAAGAGATTGTTGGTTATACTGGAGACTTAATCTTGGAGCCAAAACCTTAACAAGTAATCTCTTGATCATTAAACTACATGTTTTCCCTAAAAAGTATGTACTTTTTCCAACAAAATTTTATTGGGAGTTACGTTATTGTGGATTAAACTGAAATGAATAGGTGGAGATGTTATTTAATGCCATGCTGTACTAGATATCGAAAGACTTGCAGATTTAAATTACAGTTCTTGCTATAACTTCTAAAAAGTACTGTGAATTTATCAAACTGCACATGAATTAAGTTTGATTTTTTTTTAATTTTTTGTTTGTTTTTTAGATACTAGGGATTAAACCCAGGGTTCTCTGCCACTGAAATATACCCCAAGCCTTTTTTATTTTTTAAGACAGGTGTCACTAAGTTGTTGAACTTGGCCTCAAATTTGCAATCCTCCTGCCTCAGTCTTCTGAGAACCTGGTATTACAGGTATGTGCCACCACAACCAGCTCAGGTTTTAATATAATTTGTAATGGATGGATGAGGCTGCCCATTGTAGCACTTCCTTCTTTGGATTCTCAGGCATGGTTTGGCAGTGCAAGAAATCTACCTTACAAACTGAATAAAAAGTAAACGCATGGGCAAAGTCCATATACTGTGAAGTTTGCCTTCTCTGTTTTCTCCATCAACCCTCCCTTTACACAAAATAGAAGTGTATTCTCTTTGGAAAGTGCCCAACACCAGAATCAAGCTTTAAAATTTCTGAGAAAAATGTTGAGACACAGTTTGAAAATGAGAGATGATTAATTGAGGAGAGAGGGAGAGAGAAACTTGAAGGATGACAGTGGACTGAATCTGACATAACTTTCTTACGTACATATATGAATACACCACAGTGAATCTCTACATCATGTTCAACTACAAGACTGGGATCTTAATTAGAATAATATATAATCCAAGTTTATACAAACATGTCAAAATATACTTTTACTGCCCTTGCTCTTGGATAGGCAGAATGAATATTATCAAAATGACCATATTACCAAAAGCACTATACAGATTTTAATGCAATTCCGATCAAAATTCCAATGACATTCCTCATAGAAACAGAAAAAGCAATCATGAAATTCATCTGGAAAAATAAGAGACCCAGAATAGCTAAAGCAATCCTTAGAAGGAAGAGTGCAGCAGATGGCATCACTATACTAGACCTTAAACTACAGCACAATAGTAACATGGTATTGGCGTGATACTGGCACCAAAACAGACTGGTAGACCAATGGTACAGAATAGAGGACACAGAGACTAACCCACAAAACTACAGTTATCTTATATTAGACAAAGATGCCAAGAACATGCATTGGAGAAAAGATAGCCTCTATAACAAATGGTGCTGGGAAAACTGGAAATCCATATGCAACAAAATGAGATTAAACTCCTATCTTTCACCATGCACAAAACTCAACTCAAAATGGATCAAGGACTTAGGAATACAACCAGAGACCCTATGTCTAATAGAAGAAAAAGTAGGCCTTAATCTCTATCTTGTGAGATTAAGCACCAACTTCCTTATTAAGACTCCTGTGGCACAAGAATTAAAATCAAGAATCAATAAATGGGATGGGCTCAAACTAAAAAGCTTCTTCTCAGCAAAAGAAAACAATCTGTGAGGTGAATAGAGAGCCTACATCTTGGGAGTAAATCTTTACCCCTCACACATCAGATAGAGCACTAATCACTAGGGTATATAAAGAACTCAAAAAGCTAAACACCAAAAAAACAAATAACCCAATCAATAAATGAGCCTGAAGAGACACTTCTCAGAAGATGATGTACAATCAATCAACAAACACATGAAAAAAAAGTTTATTATAACTAGCAATGAGAGAAATGCAAATTAAAACCACTCTAAGATTTCAACTCACTCAAGTCAGAATGGCAGCTATTATGCACACAAACAACAATGGATGCGGGGAAAAAGGTACACTCAGACACTGCTGGTTGGACTGCAAATTGGTGCAGCCAATACGGAAAGCAATATGGAGATTTTTTGGAAAATTG